>NC_055988.1:130072848-130375333 GCF_018446385.1 Zingiber officinale
GTACAAGGCTCCTGTCGACAATGCTGGAATTCCAATAGACCTGGAAAATTGGAATTCGGAAATGAAGAAAAAGTCCCAAATTGACTTCAAGGTTCTCAACACAATCCAGTGTGGATTAACAAAGGAGGAGCTAAACCGCATCGACCCACACGAAAGTGCGAAGGAACTTTGGGACAAACTTATTGAACTGCATGAGGGAACCAACGACGTGAAGGTAACAAAAAGGGACCGTTGTTTAAATAAATTATTTAACATAAAAATGCAGGAAGGAGAATCTACGAGTCAACTTCATGCAAGGATAAAGGACATCCTCAATGGACTTCATACAATCGGTCATCAAATGGAAAATCGAGACTTGATAAGATATGCTCTAAACGCGTTTCTCAAAATGCACTGTGGGCATCTATTGTGGATGCTTATAAAATTTCAAGAAACTTATATAAATTATGTAAAATACCGGAAAAATGGCGAATAATAATAAGAGAATTTTTCAAAAATTTTAAAAAAATTTCGGGAATTTTTCGGAACTCGTATGAACGAGTTTACAGGGATAAAACAGGGCCCTGGAAAAGCCTGTTTAGGCTACCCCACTGAACGAGGAAAAGTTTATTTTTTCTTTTCCTATTTCCTTTTCTTTTTATTTTTCCTCCCGTTACTGTGCCGTGCATTTCCCTTCGATTCTTCCTCGTGTGCCCGACACCTCGCTGCGCCTTCTTCCCCTCTCGCGCCGATTTGCCCTAACCGCAAGCGAGCAGTTTTCTTCTCCCTCGCGTGCACGCCCTCCTCTCCTCTGCCCGACGCCGACGACACCAGGGAACAGAGAGCAAGCATTGTGGCGCCAGCACTGCTTTGCCTTCCTCGAAGCCCTAGCCTCTGCACCGATTTCCTTCTTCTTTCTCTGCGCCTTCATCGCCACCGGTGAGCAGGGAGCAACGCAAGGTTTCCTCAGCCCTAGTGCCGACCACCTCTTTGATTCGCTGAGCCTTAGCCATCTTCTCAGCCGCGTTTTCTCCACCCGACGGCGTCTCCACCCGTAGTGCCGCCGGCCTTCTCCACCCCGTCCCTGTGCCCTAGCCGTCGTTGCTAGGACAGAACCGACACAACTCACAGCCTCACCCGAGCACTGACCGTCGACAAATCTCTGTGGCCCTAACCTTTGCTCTGCCGCCACCGTCGCCTGTGCCCTAGCACCGTCACCGGCCACCAGGACTGAACCACCACAGATCGTTGCCCTCTGTGCCCTAGTTTTGGTTGGATACCACGGGCTCAGCCGCAGCATTGACTTAGAGTTCTGACAGTGGGCTGATAGAAGAGCATTCTAGCCACTGTTGCTTGCTACCATCGCCGGAGAAGGTCAGGTAATGGTCTTGTTAACTACAACAGTGATGTAGATTTTGGTATGCTACTGTAAGGATTTTCAATTAGTGAGTTTTGGGAATTTGTTGTTCAATTGGCAGTGGACAATGGTGTGAAGTTGCTGGATTCTGACCACCACAGTACTGAACGCTTGGTTGTTCCCTTGATATCCATCTTTGATCCGATCAGTGTAAGGGTTTCAACAAGTGAATTTTTGTTTCATAGATCTGTTATATATATTGAATTGGGTAGGGTTAATGTTATATGATTAGGGTTTTACCCTAAATTAGTCTAGAGGATTTTATTTAGCTATTCATTGAGTTGTAGCTAAATAAAAATGTATATATATTGGTGACACAGGACTTTGATGCGAGACGAACATCTTGACGTTAGATTTGGATTTTTCGATTGGAGGCGGGTACCTCTTGACTTATCTTTTATAATATTGCCAATTAGATATGCATAGTATTTTATAGCTACAAGCAATGATCATGTTTGTCTTTGGTATGTCACGGTTTGATACCCATGACATGTTCTGTTTTGTCGCTTGTTATGTATCCATGTTTATACTTCGTGATTATTGCCATGAGTACCTTAGTTCCTTGAGTAAGTGACATACCATGCTTTACTGAGTTTAGGACTAGATTCTGGATTTTTATTATCTGACATGTGTACCTATATTTTTATATCATATCTAATCTGTGTACCTATACCCTTTTGCTTTGATCCATGCATATTGTTGATACATATTTTATGTAGGTGGATATGTTCAGGACCTAGGTTGTTATACCATAGAGGACCTGTATACCCTAGATCTGTGGATTTGACTTACTGGTACTAGGGTACACATTTATATATATATATATATATATATATATATATAGATTTGGTTCAGGATATTGTCATGCTTAGTGTCATGCACCATTCGCATGATTGCATGCTGCGTGATAGGCTGCTCCATTATTGTAGAGCATATCACCAGTTTCATTACTGTTCGGTGCTCCGTTGGGACGCTCATGGGTAGCGAGACGCAGCGTGGTAGCATGTCAGATTGCTCGGTGGTGCTCCGTTGGTCCGCTCATGGGTAGTGTGACGCAGCGTGGTAGCACGTCGGGATCCCTCCCCGTCATCGTGTATTGGGAGATGAGAGCAATGCGCTCCCCACTTATGATTTGGGGTAGGAGAACAGGTGTACTTCAACAGCATCCCGTACACTCGGTCACTCATCAGGAGTAGTGACGTCAGAGTGCACGATTGTCACAACCCTACCCACTCGGTCTCACCATTGTGTGTGAGATGGTTGACTGGCGTCAGGGGTGACCATGTCATTGACATCATACGCATTGATGCATTTATTGTTTGTGCATGCTGCATTTGGTTGGATGCATATGTTTGACATGCATACAGGATTTATGACACTCTCGGTTTGACGACCCTTTTGTTCTGGATAGGAGTTCCTGGTAAGTACAACTTCCTCAGTTACCTTTCAGTTTTACATTTTTCCTATATATGATTAGGAAGCTGTATTCCATGTTTATTGCTGTTAGATATTTCTTACTAGACATGTCTATTGGTATTCGCTGAGTTGTTGAACTCACCCCCGTGGACACTATCTTTTCCAGGTACCAGGTTGTTTATGGAGTCGCTTGGAGTATCCTGTCTGCTGGTCCCCACGTCACATCAGAAGACTTGTCTTCGTTTTTTTGTTTATTTGTATTTTGGTAGATGAATGTGTGTATTTGGCTTTGTGTTTCGATTTTATTTCCGGAGTGTTATGTTGTTGTGTGGTATAAGCCTAGCTGGCTAGCAGTGTTTTGTTTTGTATGAGCTTGTATTTATGTTTTTCCGCTGTGTTGGTTTTGATTTCAGCCGAGTGGGCTGATAAAAATATATATAACTGCGTGGTTGTTGTTATATTTGTCCAACCGTGTAGGCCGAGATTATTAACTACGTGGTTGTGTATATATTCCAGCCGCATGTGGCTGATGTATATTGTGTCTGTAGAAATGCTTCAGATTGTCACCCGTACAGGGGAGGTGCTGTCGAAATTTCTTCAGACAGGGACTTTCCCGGGGTGTGACAAATTAAAACTCGATGAATTATTTTGTGAACTTGAACTCCATGAACAGACTAACTCAAAACAGGTCTAGAAAGGTATTGCTCTTTTTGCAAGTCCCTCCGAAGAAGCTAAACAGAAGAACAAACCAGAGCCAGAATTTGAATTTGACTCAGAAGATGAAGAAGAACAACTTGTGAATATGATCAGAAAAATGTTTACAAGAAAAAAGAACAACTTCTCAATGAAGGACTTACAAAAGGTAATTAAGTCAAATGACACGAAGGTAAAGATCACATGTTACGGGTGTAACAAGAAAGGACACTACAAGCACAAGTGTCCAAAAGTGAAAGACGATAAATCCAAAGCAACCAGAAAGAAAAAGGCAATTAAGGCGACATGGGATGAATCATCTTCGGAAGAATCGGATGCCGAAGATCAGAAACACAACAACTACCTCGTACTAATCGCAATAGGATTGGAATAAGAAAGCGAGTCAGAACAAGATGACGAGTCTAAATACGAATCAAGCCATGAGTCCGCACTCATTTCCAAAGGTTTGAACGAGGTATCTTCTATCATAACTTCAAAGTTCTTTAGAATTATCTCATGTTTAAATAAAAAATTAATTAAACATGAAAAACAATCCGAATCACTTCTTGAGGAAAATCAACGCCTCAAGGAACAAGTTGAAAAAAGGAATCCAAATCAAGATATAAAACTTGAGGAGGAAAATACAAATTTAGAAAATGAAATTAATAATCTTAAAGGATTATTAGAATCCTTCACAACTAGATAAAAAAAACTTGGACCTAATTTTTAAAACCTAAAAAGGTATATACAATAAATCCGGGCTTAGATACAAGTCCATCTCAACAAACAAAATTTTTATATTACTAATAAGTCAAAACAAAAATCTAACTAAAGCTTGGGTTCTGAAAGTGTGTCTTACCACGCAAGTAGGACTTAATAAATTCTATGCACCCAAAACTGAAATTCATTATCTAAAACCAAATCCAACTAAATCCATTAACTTAAAACTAAAGAATCAAATAAAATTAAATAAATCAAATAATATAATAAAGTCAAACAAGTCAAACTCCAATAATAAAGTAAAGTCAAATTCAAATAAATCAAATAATTATCATCAAGTTTATTATAACTATAAAAATAAACAACGTAAATCTAAAGCATAAAAACTCAATAATTCAGGGGGGACTCTAAATTAGTTGACACCTCCAAAATATTAGTTTACCTGGCTGGGTAATTAGAATTAGATCAAATAAGAACAAAAGTTTAACTTGAAAAATAGCACTAGAGAAGTTTTGGATGATAGTAAGTTAGGGAAGCTCTGTCTATGCATGTTTAGGAAGATATGACTTTGACCTGGTGCATTTGGCTTAGTGGAACTAACTGAAGCTACTCTCTACCAATCCTAGCTAGTTAGACCAAAGTTTTATCATTAAGTTCAATGGATAGGATTATTTGAAAAATCTTGAAGGCATGGTTACTCTAATGATGTCTAAGTGATTCACCATAGCCCAGAAGTTTATCCAAAGAATGCCTATTTGTTGACCCCAAAGCTAAATTTGAATCTAACATAAAGTTAAACCAAATCTTGAAATTCAATTTAACTCATCTCACAAAATCATTGAATTCCTCTTGTTTGAAAATTTAGACTGGTCAGATGAATAAGGATAATTTAAAAGTAAGTTAATAATGAAACTAAAATCAAAATAATTAATTCATTAATATTTTGTGCAAATAAGTTTAAAGATATTGTTCGTGTCTGAAAAATCTTAGATTAGGGGAGGATATTTCTTCGGATAATTTTTAAAATTCTAGGAAAATTTATGTACTTATATTTTTTTAAAAATTTCCTATTTTGTTAGTTTTTCCAAAAATTTGTTTTGGCCTTAGCCTAGATTAAACCTCTAGAAAGCATGATCCTATAGATCTAGGAATTGAGCATTTCACAAACACACTAGGTTATCCTGATTGTGTGTGTATAAACATAGAATGGTGTGAGATGCGTAGGCATTTTGCCGAGACTTCAATGCTTATATCAGTGCATCAACATAAGCCTGGGTGAAAAATACAATAGAATATTGATCAAATCAGGTAGCCCTTTTTTTAATGAATATCTAATTGGACATAAACACTTGATTTGACTAACCAGGTAAACATTGATATCTTTTGATAGTTAGTTAGTAACTAAGGGTTAGACAGTTAAGGACTTATGATAGATGAATATTTTTAACTAAGTTTTTATTACTACTACTCTTCTTAAATTTTTATCTAAATTAGTTTTATAATCATGTTAACATAATCTTTTATTTATTTATTAACTTAAATTAATCTTCAATTAATTAATTAATAAAATTAACTCAAAATAGCCTTTAAACTTGAATTGAATTAATTAATCCTCAAGTTAATCAATTTAATTAACCATTAATTAAATTCATACTTTTTTCATAAATCAATTTTTAATTAACTTCTTAAGCTAATTAATCGTCAAAATTAATATATGTTAATTAACTTAAGTTTCAACTTAATTCCACAACTTGAAATTAACTTATAACTTACACAACTTATTTAATTTAATCAATTCTATAAATCTACTTAATTCATAACCTAAATTAAAGAATTGACCTAACCTAATTATCTATTAACTTATTTAACAAATTAATTAATCTATTAAAACTTTCAATTAAAATTCTTAACCTTAACAGCTAAATTAACCGTTTTAACTTAATCTTTTTCTTTACTTAATTTTCCAAGTTCACCTAATAAAAATTAATTAAACAAGTTAATTTGAATCAATTTGTCATTTAAATTAATCTTTAACTTAAGAAATTTTAAATTAAATAGATCCTAAGACTTAACCCCTAACTAATTATTTAAAAAAAAAATAAATTAAAAAAAACGACAAACGGGAGCCCAAAACCATGATTCTTCTTACAATCATATTTTCTTTAAGAAAATCACCTACATGAGTTATGGATGATCAAGATCATGACCACGATGTCTAGCTCATACCAACCTAGGCACTAATACCAAATTTATCATTGAATGGAGGAAGAACTGTTGGACCCCATGGTGATTTTGATGTGATCAACCAAGTTAGGTTGTGTCCTATTTGATTTTGATCTCTGTGTCTAAGTGTACAGGAGCTTAGGAGCGCAGGAAGTCGAGCGGAAGACGCAGTTAGCGAGAAGGACGACATGGGAAGGGAGTCGACGGGCTCGGTGCGTCCAAAGGACGAAAGAGCTGCGGAAGAGTACACCGGTGGACGAGAAGAATGTGCACGACGTTCGAGGGATGAGAAGCCGGGGCGGAAGCTTGCTCGAGGAGAAGTCGAAAATTGGGTTCGGGTGAGTCCTATTTCGATTGGCCGTAATCACCCAATTAAGCGGAACTTTGGAAGTTGAAAAGGAGAGGAAGAAGTGTTGGAAAAATAGCTGGAGGCACCCTCAATAGTTTTTGGAGGTGCCTCCAACTTCAGCAAGATGAAGGCAACCTCAATGGCATTGAGGGCACCCTCAACAGCCTTGGAGGCACCCTAGCTCAATGCCTTTGAGGGTGCCCTCGGCCTGGCCAATTTGGTTGTTGACGAGCGGATAAAGTTTTATCCGCTCATCCCCTTGGAGGCGTCCTCAACCCCTTTGGAGGTGCTCTCAAGACTTGAGATAAGATTTCTAGGAGCTATATAAAGTCCCCTAGAGCTAGGAAATAATCATTCAACACTTGTACTAACTTCCTAGAAACGCTTAAGAGCTTTCAGTGTGTAAAAGACTTCTCCGCCTTCAACGAAGGAGATTCTGATTGAGCTGTTTAACCGCTTTGGATTAACAACCACGTAGGTTGTAACTAAGTCAAATCCTTGAGTCTTTTTTCTTTCTTTTCTGTTATTTTATTTTATTATTGTTGCTATTTTAAGAGTTGAAAGAACGAGGAAGGTATTTTCTTATTGCAGGCAATTCACCCCCCTCTTGTCGGCCCCGCTGCACCAACAAGTGGTATTAGAGCCCGACAACCTCAGAAGAACTAATCGCCGTCTGAAGCAATAAAGATCAAGACGATGGTTGGTGCAAGTATTCATCCCTCGAAATTTGACGGAGACTTCGCGACATGGAAACGTCGAATGGAGGTATTCTTCAAAATAGAATTTGATATTCTTTTAATTATGAAATATTGTTTTGCAGTCCCTAAAGACAAAGAAGAATACAACTGGACGAAAAGGAGCAAGCTGATTTCGTGGCCAAAGAAAAAGCGGAATTCCATCTGCTCAATGTCCTGCCACCCCAGGAGGTAAGTCGGATCGGAAGCTACGACTCCGCCAAAGACCTCTGGGAAAAATTCCTGGAGCTCCACGAAGGCACCTCAGAAGTGAAGTTAGCAAAGCACGACATCCTCCGGACTCAGCTGACAATTCTCCGGATGAACAACGACGAAAAGGTAGCGCAACTCCAAGCAAGAACTAAGGAGCTGATAACTCAACTAAGCAATCTCGGAGAAACGGTAACAATCCGAGACTCGATACGGTATGCGCTTAACGCCTTCCTAAGAACTCCAGAATGGGCGTCCTTAGTAGATGCATACTACATCTCTAAGGACTTTGAGGTAAGTACACTAGAAAATTTATTTTCTACATTTGAACTTCACGAATCTTGAATTGCAGAACCTAAACAAATAAAGAAGTCAAATCACAATGTTGCCCTACAAGCTGAGATGGACGATCCCGACTCTGAAGCGTCAATCGACGAAACTGAAGCGGCGCTATTGGTAAGAAAGTTCAATAAGTTTATTAATACTAATAAATTTAGATCGTAGACGAGAAAGCATCAACGCAACAAAAGGACGGTCCGATGCTACAACTGCAACGAAGAAGGACACATCAAGGATAACTATCCAAAATTAAAGAAAAGGGACAAGGAGAAGTCTCAAAGATTGGCGTCCTCTAAATGTAAGAGTCTGAAGGCTACATGGGATGAATCATCATCCTTCGAATATGAAGTCGAAGCCAATGGAGTGTATACTTAAAAGTTTAGCTTTTGTACACATTTATTTTGAAATAAAGAATCACATTGGTCAAATGTTTACATTTATTTGTTAAATGTAATTGTGGTTCTCTATAAATTATAAACAGTTGCTCACGACTAAGATGGAAAGGAACAAACCATCAGAATAGACGTAGTGTAATTAAGTATTACTTTATCTTGACTAATAAATTACACTGATACACTTTAAGTGTATTGAGCAGGATCATTTAGGTAAGTTCTTTTTGTACTGACTTAGTAAAAGAACTAGACCTTAGTTATTATGGAAGTGTGTGCTCTTAATCCTAATATAATAACAAGCATGTATATTTAATATTTATTTCTTTGACTTATCAAAGGGTGAGGTTTAGCTCGATAAATCAATATGCCTGATAAGTTGGGAAATGATATTACTTATAGTATGTGTTGTTGATTATAGAAGGAATCTGTGTCCTAGTTATCTAGGTTGAGAATGTCCCCAAGAGGAGCTCATAAGATTTGCCATGTTAAACCCTACAGGTGGACCTAGTCCAACATGACAATAAAGTTGGGTGGTACTACTCTTGGAGCTAGATATTAATTAAATGAGTTGTCAGTAACTCACTTAATTAGTGGACATTCGTAATCTTAAACACAGGGAGACTAACACACTCATGATAAGAAGGATCCCATAATGTAATTTGGGATTGGTGCGGTGGTGTGGTAATAACTCTCTAGTGGAATGAGTTATTATCGATGAACTTGAGTTGTGTGTTCGGGGCGAGCACGGGATACTCGAGCTCATTGGAAGGCCAAAACTAATTTCTCCTCAAGGTCCCTGTTGTAGCCTCAATAAAGTCTCAAGTCCATCCAAAGAAAAACCTATCTTGGTGTCCAAGAAGGGGCCGGTTCATTGCTTGGTGACCAAGCAATGGCCGGCCACATATTCTCTAGAAGTGGTCGGCCCTTGCCTTGGGCAAGGGGGTCGGCCGCACTGTTTAAATTAGGAAGGTTGTTTTTGAATTTTTAAATTTCCTCAGATATTTACAATTTGTAAAAAGAGAGATTTTAAAAATTTATAAATTTTTCCTAATTTAAATTAGGCCACAAGGTTTTAAAAGAGAGTTGTAAAATTTATAAAACTTTCTTTTAAAAAGAAATATTATTAGAGATGTTTTAAATTTTAAAACTTTCCTTTTAATATCCACATTAGAAAAAAAAAGAGAGTTTGTAAAATTTTATTAGAAGTTTTCTTCTTTTAAATTTTATAAATTTTTTTTCTTTCTTTCCCTTTTAATAAGTGGCCGGCCACCTTGCTTGGTGCCCAAGCAAGGGGCCGGTCAAATAATTAAACATCAACAAATAGTTGTGATTAATTAAAAGGAAAGAAAAAGAAAAAATTAAAAGGAAATAGGAATGAGTCTAATTTTTTATAAAACTCTTTCCATAATTTTCCGTTGGGAAACTAATATAAAAAGGGGGGAAGGGGAGGCCTTGAAAAACATAACAATTGATATTGTGTTGTTGGAGATCATCAAGTGGCCGGCCCCTCTCCCTCTCTTCCCTTTGCTCTCTTTTGCTCCTTTGTGGTGGTGGTGGCCGAATTCTAGAGAAGGAGGAGAAGCTTTTCGGGTGGTGTTCGTCTTGGAGGATCGTCGCCCACACGACGTCTAAGAGGAGGTGAGGGATACGGCAGAAGATCTCGAGGTTTTTAGCATACAAGGAAGAGGTATAACTAGTATTTAATTTCCGCATCATACTAGTTAATTTTTCTTTGTATAAATACCAAATACAAGAGACATTCGATTCTTGTTTTTCGAATTTAATTTCGATGTTGTGTTCTTTTTCTTTTTTCCTTGTGATTTGATTGTTCCTTTTGGTTAACCTAGAGTTATATAAGGAAATTAAATATTAACTTTCCTTAAAAGGCTTTGTCTAGTCGGTGGTGGTTGCTCCCATATCCAAGAAGGCCAAGTGCCTCGCCATGCAGTACTGGAAGCCAATTTTGGAAACTAATATTTAATTGAATTTATAACCTAGGTGATTTGGATCAAACATGTTAAGTTCCGTAGGAGATCCAAATCTAAACCTAAAAGAACATATAAGTTAAACTTGGAATCAAACGTGTTAAGTTCCGCAGGAGATACAAGTTTAACTTAAAAGAACACATGGTAGCTAGGAAAGGTTCAGATCACGTACAAAATTTTTGTACAGTAGAGCCATTGTGTTTTCCGAGTAGCAACCAACAATTGGTATCAGAGCTAGGGATTTGCCTCTGTGTATTTGGTATTAGTTTAATTATGCACATGTCATACATAATTTAGGCAGGTTAATAGTAGGATGTGCTAACTTTGTGGATGCAGGATCCAACTATTATGGCTTATAGTTATTATGTGTGTGATTGGACCCTTGGACATGTCAAGGGCATTTATTATGTGTGCATGATTGTATTATAAAATACAGCAGGAGCTGTATTTAGTTTTATTAGGATTTTATTTTTTGATCTAGATACATGTACATTCCTTTTATGGAATATAGGATCGATGGATGTAAATTTTATTTTATGTTCGATCTAGTTTACATGTACATTCCTTCGAGGAATATAGGATCGAAAAATGTAAAATTCTATTTATGTCACGCATCAAATCTTGCAAGGCGTAGAACCTTTTGAGGATCAGAGTGGCGCAGTGGAACAAGGAGCAAGATGGATGCGACAACTAGACCCGGTGGCGGTGGCCAAAGATGGCAGCAGCTAGGGATGACGACACAGCGGAATGAAAGGCGGTTTATTGTTGTCCTCCGTGTGTCGTCATCCCTAGCTGCTGCCATCTTTGGCCACCGCCATCGGGTCTAGTTGTCGCATCCATCTTGCTTCTTGTTCCGCTGCACCACTCTGATCCTCAAAAAGTTCCACGTCTTGCAAGATTCGATCCGCGACATAAATAGAATTTTACATTTTTTGATCCTCTATTCCTCGAAGGAATGTACATGTAAACTAGATCGAACATAAAATAAAATTTACATCCATCGATCCTATATTCCATAAAAGGAATGTACATGTACCTAGATCAAAAAATAAAATCCTAATAAAACTAAATACAACTCCTGATGTATTTTATAATACAATCATGCACACATAATAAATGCCCTTGACATGTCCAAGGGTCCAATCACACACATAATAACTATAAGCCATAATAGTTGGATCCTGCATCCACAAAGTTAGCATATCATACTATTAACCTGCCTAAATTATGTATGACATGTGCATAATTAAACTAATACCAAATACACAGAGGCAAATCCCTAGCTCTGATACCAATTGTAGGATCAAAAAGAATTTAGATATCTCCACAATGACATGATATTGTCCACTTTGGGCCTAGACCTTCATGGCTTTGTTTTTGGGCTCTCCCCAAAAGGCCTCATACCAATGGAAATATCTTTTCTCTTATAAACTCATGATCTTTTCCATGTGTTTTCAATGTGGGACTATGTTTGCAACCTTGTAACCCCAACAGCCTTCTCGGGATTAGTATTGATGGCCAACCATTAAATTGAAGAAGAAACCAGCTCAGAAATAAGCATAGATGAAGGGGGAGGATCAGAAGAAGAAAGCTATGATGAAGGGGGAGCATCAAAAATTGAGGCAAGTAAGGTACGTGCTCTCACTCCTAAACAATCCTTTCAGTTTATTAAAGTACTTACCAAAGATTTAGTTAAATTAGAAAAGGAAAATGACGAGTTAAAATTAAACTTAGCAAAAATATGTCCTTTAGAAATGCACGATAATCTAAAATTAGAGAATGAAAAATTGAAATTGAAAATTGAAAATGGATCATGCATGCCTAAATAAATTTCAAAAATCAAAACTTAAGTTGTATGAAAAATTAAATTGACATATTAAACAACATCAAGGACAACTAAGAAGGATACCAAAAAATTATGTACCCCCTAAGTTTTTAACTAACCTAGTAGGAAGGAACCTCTATTGGGTTCCAAAATCTTTTCTAGATTAAATTTTTGTAAGTTAGCGCTTTCAGCAAGAAAAATTAAATAGTTAATTTCTTTATGAGGTTTTGTCTAAGAAAGTGGTTGTTGCTCCAATAACCAAGAAGGCCTAGTGCCTCGCCACTGCCTAGAAGCCAAAATATTGAAATAAAAATGTTTAATTAACTTACTGTTACTGATAAAGCATGAAAATAGAAATTAGGTAATGCTTTAGAAAGTTTTTTTAAAACATTTTTTTTGGAAATTTCTCAAAAATTCCTACCCCGTTTTTGCTGTGATCAAAGGGGGAGAGATAGGAACAAGTTTAGGGGGAGTTAACATTTTTTAAAAATTGGTACTTAATTTTTTTTTATCAGAACAAGTTAATATTTTTTACTTAGAAAATTGTAAATTATATTAGTGCAATCTTTATGCTTTAAATGTTAGTTTAGTAATTTCTTTAAATTACTACTTGTCTATTTTTTTATCCTAACTTGAACTTGGGTTGATGTACATCAAAAAGGGGGAGATTGTTAAACCTCGTGGTGGTTTTGATGTGATCAACCAAGTTAGGTTGGGTCCTGTTTGGTTTTGATCCCTATGTTTAAGTGTGCAGGAGCTTAGGAGCGCAGGAAGTCGAGCGGAAGCCGCAGCTAGCGAGAAGGATGACATGGGAAGGGAGCCGACTGGCTCGGTGCGTCCGAAGGACGAAAGAGCTGCGGAAGAGTATACTAGTGGATGAGAAGAACGTTTGCGACGTTCGAGGGATGAGAAGCCAGGGCGGAAGCCTGCTCGAGGAGAATGCTGAAAATTGGGTTCGGGTGAGCCCTATTTCAGTTGGCCGCAATTACCCAATCAAACAAAACTTCAAAAGCTGAAAAGGAGAGGAAGAAGTGCTGGAAAAATAGCTAGAGGTGCCCTCAACAGTCGTTGGAGGCGCCTCCAACTTCAGCAAGCTGAAGGCGCCCTTAATGGCATTGAGGGCACCCTCAACAGCCTCGGAGGCGCCCTCAATGCCTTTGAGGGCGCCCTCGACCTGGCTAATTTGGCCATTGACGAGCGGATAAAGTTTTATCCACTCATCCCCTTGGAGGCACCTTTAACCCCTTTGGAGGCACCCTCAAGACTCGAGATAGGATTTCCAGAAGCTATATAAAGGTCCCTGGAGCTAGGAAATAATTATTCAACTCTTGTATTAGCTTCCTAGCAATGCTTAAGAGCTTTTAGTGTGTAAAAGACTTCTCTACCTTCAACGAAGGAGATTCTGACTGAGTTGTTCAACCGTCTTGAATTAACAACCACCTAGGTTGTAACCAAGTCAAATCTCTGAGTCTCCTTTCTTTCTTTTCTGTTATTTTATTTTATTATTGTTACTATTTTAAGAGTTGAAAGAACGAGGAGGGTATTTTCTTATTGCAAATAATTCACCATTTCCCTTTTACCGGTTCCGTTGCATCAACAAGAACAAATCGAGAAAACTCTCTTCTTTTGAGAAGGGATTTACCTTTAATAGAGGGAGAAGGATCCTACCATACTCAAGTGGCATGATGAAATCTGTCTTTGAAACAATTCATAACTTATTTAATCCATTCAAATTATTGTCACCCAAAGGATCTACAATAAGATTTAGACCGCCTTAGAGAAACTTAGAGTGTTAGCAAAAGGGAAAAATGATTTACAAAAGTTGTGTCCATGCAACTCATGCACCCCTAAATAAGCATGTCAATTTTCTACATTAGCTAAATAAACATTTTTGCCTCTAAGCGTGCATAAACTGCGCTACGAATTTACCCAATAGGTAAATTAGGGGATAAGATTGTCTACCTCCAGAATAAGTGGGGAAAAGACCGAACATCTGGATTATAAAAAAAATATTTACATAAACATACTTGCACACTTTCAGATGTATTGTTATTAAGGAATAGTTTGAGTGTGCTATTTGAGGGTTTATTTTAGTTGTCATGTTGAATTATGTTGAATTTGATAATTGAAGGATCAGAGAGTGAGTAATCTGAAGTATCATATTGAATAATAAAAATTCAAGTAATCACAAAAATAATTTTCACATAATTTGAGAAGTTCAAGAGTTGCGCTACAATTATATTTGACGATAAGTCACCAACGTGGGCACTCAGATTTTAATAATTCTCAGATTTTAATAATTCTCAGATTATGCACTATATTTTTTATTTTATTAAAGGGAATACGTCTTTTCTAAAATTATTAGTACAATCGACCTCTAGTCAAGATTGATCAAGTTGACCAAGTTCGAGTTGACTCTAGTTGAATTTAGATGCTTGATCAATATATTAGTTAGTTGAGTAAGAGTCAAGTAGGTTAAGGTTGACTGAATACTTGACAAAAAAAGTAAAAAAGTTCAAGTGGATCACAATCAATCGAACACTTAGAAGTCAAAAGTCCAAAAGAGAGTTGGCATGAGATAGAAAGTCCAAGTCGGTCATGGTTGACATGACGCTTGGTGATCGGAGATGACGAAAGTCTAAGTGGGTCATAAAAGACTGAACACTTGTCATGAGAAACGAAGTTTAAGTGGATCATGGATGATCAGACACTTGACATATGGATGAAAGTCCTAACAGGTCATGAAGGATATAATATTAGGTGAGAATAGTAAAGTCCTAGCAAGTAAAGGTTTATCAGATGTTAGATAATAGGAAGTCTTAACAAGTTAAGGTTGACTAGATGCTAGACAATAGAAAGCTTCAATAGGTTAAGGTTGATCGGGATATTGAGCAAAGGAAGTCCTAGTAGGATGAGGTCAACCTGATACTAGATAAGACAAGAATAAAACTTTGGTAAGACTAAACAAGAGTATCAATTGATTGATAGAGTATATTAGTCAACCTATGGACTATAAACCCCAAAACTGGGATTTCAGATGTTTGTAGGATTTACTATAATACTATAGTTTCTGCTACATAAACTAGGGTTATTACATTGAACAAGGTTTGCTGCAAACCATAAACCTCGAAAATTAGGATTTGTTATAGTAATCAGGGTTGTTACAGTATTTTTAGGGTTTGTTATAGGCATGGTTTAGGGTTTTGCTATAATTTTTTTTATAGTTGCAATAGATTACTGGATTCCAGTAATCGACTGCTAGTACTATAGCAGCGAATAGAACATTAAAAATTGATCGTTCAACTCAACTGTTCACTAGAAATTGACTGCTACCAATCGATTGATGTCACTATTTATGTGAATAAAAGGTTTCAGAATTGGTTAAGTATTTGAGTCCAGTGGATCAGGGTTCAACAGTCAAACTACTATGGTTTAACAATTGATTGATGGTGGTCAAATTGTATGGAAAGTCATTATGCAAGTTTAAGTCAATTGGTAAAGTCTAGCAATCGACTGCTAGGTGAAAATCAACCCGAGCAACAACTTTTAAAAGAGGGTTTTGAAATGATTTGAAGGTGTCAATTCTTGAGGGGTTGAAGATGAAGTGTTGCAACATTTTTCACCATCAAGAGGTAATCCAAAGGAACAAACAAACATCCAATGCAAGTTTCTTAATTATAAAGTGTTTTTGCTTTCATTTCTACTTGTATTCTTGTTATTTTGTTTTGTAACTATAGATTGTAAGAGGCTTCTTGGCATTTGAAAGTTATCTGAGAAGGAGAAAAATTAGTGGTGGTAGTCGTTAGCACTTGGCCTTGGGCATAATCACCTTAGGAGGTGGTGAACCAAGTAAAATGATTGTGTTTGCATTATAGTGCATTGAATTGCTTTCAAGTTTTCGCTGCACAATCCATTGACGTGATCGAAGCTATTAAACCCCTTTATAGCTTGCACTGGTTCTAACAAGTGGTATTAGAGCGATATCTTTCTTCATCGGACTAACTGTCAGAAGAAGTACAAAGCTAGAGAAATAAGAAGGAGATACATTCTTGGGCCCTCCAATACCAACAAGTCATTAGAATGATCATTGAAGGAGCTCAATTTTTTCCATGGATCCCCCAAATGAGTTTAGATACAACATCCATGTTCCTCCTCTATTTGGATTAGGAAGTTTTGATCTATAGAGGTTTAGGGTTAATAATTTCTTGATGATGGACATCAATAATTGGTTCATCTTAATGGAGGGATTTGAAACCCCAATGTATAGAAAAAGAAAACTCCTTAAGAAGAAAAAATGGATCGAGGGGAAACTTCAAAAATCAGAAACAAATGACAAGGTAATTAAAATTTTAGTTAATTTGATTCCTGACGATATTTTGTGTAGAATATGTATATATTAAGATGCCAAGAATTTCTGGAGCAAGCTTGCTAAGCTTTATGAAAGTTCAGCCTCTAAACAAGATTTTATGAGTCCAAGGAATGAAACTCATTGACTCAAGAACTCAAGGATTCGATATTGAGAGGTGCTTAACATTCGAGGATGAAATTGAAGAAAATCCACTTCAAAAAATGAGGAGAGGCCATTGATACCAGAACAAGAGTAACTCTCAACTTCCAAAAGTGATATGGAGGAAGATCATGCCACCTCCACAAGTCAAGAGAGCTTAAATTAAGAAGGTATATCAATTTATATTATCAAAAATAAAGATCATATAATATGCTTTAAGGGTAGGGAAAAGGGGTATTATAAGAGTAGATGTCCAAAGTTAACGAAGAAGATGGTTCAAATGACACCAAGGGAAAGGAGGTCGGAACCTTGATATATAAAGGCAAGGAGCACATTATGTGCTTCTCATGCAATTAAAATGGACACTATCAAAATCAATATCTAAAGAGGAAGCATCAAAGTAACAACAAGGGAGGAAACTCAAATATAGGGGGAGCTTCTAAGGTATCATTTAATGCAATCTTTTCATATCATGATAAAAAGCGGTGTTAGACATAAATTTTATAATTTTAATGATTGTTATTATGAAAATAGAAAGTAACTCTAAGGATAAGTTTAGATCATATTATGTTAAAACTACCTCACTTAAGGATAAGAAGGTAGAAAATAACTAGGCAAAAACTTTAAGAAAACTAGACACATACCTAGAAAAAGAGATGATTAAGCTAGACATGGACAATTAATAATTAATGTTTTGGAGAAAGAAAATCAAGTCTTGAGTTCAAAACTTGATCAATTGGAGAAGACACTAAAAAATATGACAAATGTGTTTAAAGGGTTTAAGAAGAAAGATCTTTAGGTATACAAGAGTTATCCAAGGGTAAGTTAGGTTTGTGATACAAACCAACCTTGAGGAGACTAGTATGACTAAAGCTTCTAAGAAACTTAGGAAAACCATTGAGAAAATATCTAGGGAAATCATCTCTAGTGAATATCTAGTACATCCAAGGAGATCCAATAGATATTGGGTTCCTAAGAGTATGATCTCTTCATACTAGATGGGATAGAGTGTGTCATCCTTAATTGAAAGGATAATTAACCCAACCATAAGAAAGGTGACAATTTAGGACACTTTTGAGATATAGTGATATCTTAAAAATTAAAATTAAAATGTTTGTTGGGAGATTTCTATAGTGTGTCAATGAGAATTTTGAGTTCTTAAGTTGATAAAAATTGACATGATAGGATTGAATTCAAAAGTGTGCCAAGTTTAAGATTTTTTTTTGGCACATTCGATGGAGTTAGACCACTTATGTCAAATTGTGTATTTGACATAATGATTAGTTGATAATGCTTAGATTGGAAATATATATATTTTTATTATTGTGTTATATTTGACATGTCTTTGTGTACCATATCACATGTTATGCCGTGACATCATATCATATATTTATCTGCCATTTTTCTTGATATTCGAATTCCTATGTCATGCATACATGTATTAGTTGAGTTATGATAGATTTCTTTTTAAAAGTTATGCATTTGATGTATATCATATTCATTTACATGCATAAATCCTAATTCCTTATATTTAAGGACAAATGATATTAGTTGACATCCTAGGTAGGATGATTAAATTTAGAATACTTAGATAGAGATGCATGATCCTGTGTTTAGGGAAAATAAATTTTACATCTCATAAGAATAATAGGCTTAATTTGTGTGCATATTGAGATACATTAGATACAAGTGAGATATAAGAATGATGAACTAAGTTTGAGATACAAATTTGATGTATCAAATTGAGCTAAGTTTCATCAAGTCAAATAAATTTTATGATGACCAATCATGGAAAAAGCTAATATGCAAGTCATGTGCATTTAGCCCATTGATCATAGTTGAAAATTGGCCTTGAAAACTATTTTAAAATTATTTTAGAAAATCTTGGTGAAGTCTATTTATTGATAGAAATCACCATTGATTTAGTTGATACAAAGTAGAGTGAAATATTAAAGTTTATGATGATTTTCTGTTAGTGCATATTCCACTGATAATCAAATTTTGATGTATGAGAAATAGATTAAAGTTAGATATGTTGTTTGTCTAACCTTTCTACTAAGTGTGCAGGAATTAATTGGTATGAAGGACCTGACACCAAGCTGAAATCTAGCTAGGTCTGCGGGACCCGATAGCTAGTGCGAAGTCTAGATAGGTTCGATGGACTCGATATCTGGCGGAAAGTCTGGTTGGATCCGCGGGACCTGACAACTGGCGGGAAGACTTGGTGGTTCAAATACAAAGTCAAGTAACTACAGTTAGTAAGTGGAGGTAAACAACTAGAAGAGAGATCCAGTGAGGACGCATTCCCAGTTGAGGGAACTGTAGACGTCAGTCCAACTTAGGTCCATTTGAAAAACCTAAGTCGAGACCTTGACTAGATTCTGATCTCAAGAAGATAGGATCTAATTATTACTACTATCCTACTATATTGTGCTAACTTTGTTTTACAGAATAAACTTATTTTTTGTTGTCTGGACTAATCTTTTTTTGCAGGGAAGAAGTATTGAAAAAAGGGTGTCTGGGCACTCGAAAGGGATCCGAGTGTCTGAAGTCTGGGTGCTCGGACCAGCTTCACTTGGGTGGCCTGCCAAGTACTCGGGCGGTCCAGGCGCCAAGGGTTGGTCTAGGCACTCGAACTAAAAAATTTATCCCGAAGTTGAGTTGGAGCACGACGATTGGTCGAATCAACGTCAATGGTCCAGGCGCCCTGAGGGGATCCGAGCGCCTAGAAGTAGATAAACTTGACGGATCAAGTTTTAACGAGAGCTCTCCACATCAGTACGGTCTAGGCCCCCAGGAGGTACTCTAGGCATCCAGAATGAGCCTATATAAAGACATTCGACCAACAGCTTTAGAACATCAATTGCTACAACTTTCGAACTCACGCGCTGCTTTGAAAAGGTCTTCGGGATACCTAAAAGTTGCATCGACAACTTGCACTCAAGTTTTCAAAGTTGTATTATCGGTATAATTTAATTCCTATAATTGTACTTAAATTCTGTAATTTCTTCGTGATTATAGGAATTGCCCAAGGAAGAACTCAGCGAGTGCAAGCCTTGGAGTAGGAGTCATCAAAGACTCCGAACCAAGTAAAATTATCTATGTTAGCATTCACTTTTCATCTTTGTTCTTTTCCACTGCATACTCTTGATTTCTGAAAAATCAAAAAATGTTATTCACCCCCTAGAGTATTTATGGTCCTACATTTTCAACTTTGTGTCATTTTTTAAAAATAAGATGTATTTTAAAAAAAAAAAATAATTTTTTTTCGTTATAGTATTTGACATAAGTAATGTTTGTATGAAATTTTATGATTTTTTAAAAATCATAGATTTACTTATGCATTTTTGAAATTCAATCTAAAAATTGATATGCAAGTTTTCAATCAAGAATTTAACTGCTATTAGTCAACAATCAACTGATGTTGAACAACAATTGATTGTTGCAATGAGTTTTGATTGAAAATGGATTATTTAGGCAATTAATCTCACTCGGAAGCATTTTAACTATTCTTTACCCTTAGATATGTTTAAATAAATATTCAAAGATGATTTTCTTGATAAAAATGAGAAGGGGATGTTAAAAAGAGAAGTATAAGGAATTGAGGGAGAGTTTTAGATTCAAGGTTGAATCTTTAACCTTGTGACTTAGATTTTGAAATTTTCTAAAGGTTTATAAACTTTAAATCATTCTTGGTGCAATAATTAAAATTGGAACATGCTTTGAGGGGGAGGTCCTCTTTAAATGCATGATTTTGATACACAAGGAGGAACATGAAGAAATTCAAGAAGGGGATCAATTTTGTATTCTCAAAGTTGAGCATTGGACAAAATTGAAGGTAGGAAACCTCCATTGTGATATTAGAAGTTTGGAATAGAAGAAGAGAGTGATTTTTTTTTTTCGAAATAAGTTTTTAATAGTGTCAAAGGGGGGAAATGAAGGGTTTAAGTTAGGAAATCTTCATTCATGCCTTAGTATGAGAAATAGGATGCTGGGCTAATGAATTAGCCGAACTTAAATATATTGTCAAATACAAAAGGGAGAGATTGTTAGTGCAATTGACATCTGATCAAGGTTGACTAAGTTGACTAATCTCAAGTTGACTCAAGTTTGGTTTAGATGTTTGATCAATATGTTAGTTGTTGAAGTAAGAGTCAAGTAGATCAAGGTTGACCAAATACTTGGCAAGATGTGAAAAGTCCAAGTAAGGGAGTTGACATGAGATGGAATGTCCAAGTGTATTATAATTGACCAGACACTTGGTGATCAGAGATGATGGAAGCCCAAATAGGTAATGAAGGACCCAACATTTGGTATGAGAAGTAAAATCCAGATGGATCATGGATGATGGAACACTTGATATATTAATGAAAGTCTTAACAAGTCATAAAGGACTGAATGTTAGGTGAGAGCGATGAAGTCTTGATAGGTCAAAGTTGATTGGATGGTAGGCAACAAAAAGCCTTGGTAGGTCAAGGTCGACCAAAATTTTGAGTAAAGGAAGTCCTGATAAGTTGAGATCAACTAGATACTAGGAAAGATGAAAATATAACTTTGGTAAAGCTGAAAAAAGAGTATCTATCGATGATAAGGTGTATCGATTGACCGATAGATTCTAAATCCCAAAATTGGGATTTGAGGTATCTTTAGAGTTTTCTACAATAACTAGAGTTTCTGCTTCTACAAACAAGGTTTGATGCAAACCATAAACCCTGGAAATTAGGGTTTGTTGTAGTAATCATGGTTGCTATAGTGTTTTCAGGGCTTGCTATAGTACATGATTTAGGGTTTTCTACTACAGTGTTTTTGTTATAGAAGATGTCAATTACTAGAACCTAGTAATTGACTGTTGGCACTATAGCAGCAAACGAAACTTTGCGAAATCAACTATTTTCAACTTGACTATTCGCTAATAATTGACTGCTAAGGTTTACTAATTGATTGCTATCACTATTCACACGAACAGAAGGTTTCAAAATCGATTGAGCAATCAAGTCTAGTGGGCTAAGGTTCATTCGTCGAATTGCTAGGGTTTAACAATAGACTAATGGTGGTCAAAATGTGTGAAAAGAGTTGTTCTGTAAGTTTAAACGGTCGAATTAGATATAGCATTTGATTAGTGAACTCTAGCAATCTACTGCTAGACGGAAATCAATTCAAGTAGCAGCCTTTAAAAGAGGGTTTTAAGATGTTTTGAAGGTATTAGTTCTTGAGGGGTTGAAGATGAAGTGCTGCTGCATTTTTCACTATCAAAAGGCAATCCAAAGCGTCAAACAATCATTCAAAGCAAACTTTCTTAATTATAAAATATTTTTGCTTTCATTTCTATTTGTATCTTATATTATTGTTGTGTTGCTTTGTAATTACAAATTTGTAAGAGGTTTTTTCGCTTTCGAAAAGTATAGAAGGAGACGGATTAGTGATGGTAGTCGTTAAGACTATATCTTAGATGTAGTCGTCTTGAGAGATAGTGAACTAAATAAAACTTTCAAATTTTCACTATCTAATTTATAGACGTGATTAAAACTATTCACTCCCTCCGGGCCACACCACCCCCAAACAAAAATGACTACCCATTGCAACCCTAAATTAAAGTAAAAAACTTTTTTTCCTTATTTAAATCAATTCGAATCCAATGAAATTCAGGGAAAAAAAATAAAAAAATAATTATTTAATCAAGCACTTTCATTCAAAAACCCCTTAAATCCATTTATATATTTTTTTCAAACAAATAAAATACAAAAAAAAAACTTTAGTAAAAAAGATGAAACCCTAATTTTTTAATAGTTAATAACAAGTGAAAAAAATGGAAAAAGATAAAAAAAAATATGAATTTGAATTTTTTTCTTTAGTAATTAATCATTAAAATTTTTAAAAATTTAAAATATTTTTTAAATTAAAGTTATTTTTAATTTTATTTATTTCTATTAGTTTGAAAAAATATAATTAAATTTAAGAGGTTATTAATGACTTTTGAGTGAAAATGTTTGATAAAATAATATTTTATTTTATTTTTATGTTGACTCAATTCAATTCAGTTTGGTTCAACTAAGAAAGAAAATCATTTAGGTCTATAATGGGTAGAGGGGACATTTTAGACCAAAAAAAAAAAAACTTTTGGATAACATTAAAATTATGGTACGTGATTTGAAAAGTCCTTTTGCATTTTATTTTGCTAGATAATGACACATGTGAACAGAGTTGCACAATTTTTCGTCAAAAGAGACAAAACTTCTTTCATAATCAGGTAGACCTTTCTTTTGCCGTGATTTAATAGGTACGGAGTTCTAACTAGAGGATAAGGAGGGATTACAAAATTATCTTTGTCAAAATGATCATAAAGTAGATGTTTGAATGAGCGAAAATGATCATAAAATTGCTCCATTAACCTATATATATGACTCTCATATATCACTCATTACACATGCTGAAATAAATAAACTTCAACATTAGTAACTTTAATTAGTTTGTTAACATTTATGAATAAATTTATTTAAGTAAAATTTAAATTTATAAATTTTATAATCTAAAATTATTTATGATATGCTAAAAATAAATTAAAAAATATAAATTTCATAAATTAGATATTTTTTTTTACCAATTTATAGAGATAACAATGTTATTAGTGAGTTTTTGAAAATAAATTTAAACAAATTCTAAGTAAATAAATAAATTTGAACATGAGTTATTTTTTAGTCAAAAGTGATAATACCACTTTCATAAGTATTTTATCATTTCTTTTCTTATGATTTTAACAATGCTCCGTATGAGAAAGAATATAGGTGTAAATGGGCTAAATCGCTTATAAACTATTTAAATCTTGACTAAAATAAAAGTTTGTTCGATTAAGTTAACGAGCTGAGCTTGTTTAATTTTTAAATGAGTATTTTTCGAGTTGAGCTCAAGCTAAACTGAAATCGAACTTGAATAGAGCTTGAGCTTAGGGATAATGAACCGAATCCAAACCCGAGCTCAAGCCTTTTATTGTTCGACTCAGTTCGACTCGTCTATGTCCTAGGAAGAATTGACGTGGGGTGTATCTTAGAAATTACAAAGTGTGGGGTGTATTTTCTAAAATAGACAAATCTAAAAGTGTGTTTTGGGGAAGATTTGCCAATAATCTATAAAAGTCCACCCTCATTAATTCCGTCACGTGTCGAAGATGAAATTTTGATCCAGTCACTTGCATGCCATTAATGATCAACCACATTGACTGAGACATGGTCACTCAAGGGACTCCCCTCCATTGGTCACTCAACCATTGGACTCTCCTCCATTGGTCAAAGCTTGCCATGTCGTTGACCTTAATTTGCCTGGCCTTTGCTCCCGGATCGAAGTGAGAGACTTTTGCCTCATTAATCTATAATTAGTTTAATTTGCTCCTAAAGATAAACATGCATTTATTAATGACATCACATCTTTAATGTATCAACTAGATATGTCAATGTCCATCAATTATTAGGTTTAGTTGTGACTTAATTATGAAGCAATTATATCTGTGTAAAGTCAAACAACTTGATCTGAATAATGACAACTCGACTTGACTCTAATATACCACAACTTGCACCGTTTACTTTCCTTCCTACAATAATGTTTGGTCATACTTATAGGACCCTTTGGCATCAATACTAGTTCGAATCCATAAACGATAAACACGAAATACTAATCTTTTAGTTTCTCTTTAATGTTTCTAGAGATTCCTCATATTCTAGCGACTTAAGTCATAACTCGAGCATAAAGATATAATTATGGAATAGAACATTATTGTCTATTTGCATACTACTTGCTACGTATATAGGAGAAGGCTTGGGGTACATCGGGGAAACATCACAGCCATCGCCATTTGAGAGATTAAGTGCGTTAAGATCTGAGTATGTTGTTGTTGTCTTTGGAAAGACTATGCATGTCTAGTACATGCGAAAGGTGGCCAATTCCATATTCGACCATGAATTTGAAAGGGAGGTGCTATCTAAATGCTTGGAGGATCTTTGATGCGATCGAGGGCAATTCCTAGGACGTTAGAACAAATTCTATAGAGCCTATTTCCAGGTACGATAGAGAAGCTTCATCATATAAAGATCAATCTTAGAGTTTTGTCAGTAAACATCTTAATCGTCTCATTATATTGAATTTGAAAGCTTTAGTGTATCAATTTGCATGATATACTATTAATTTTAATTATTAAAAACTATGCACAGGGTTATCTTGTAGTAAAAAGATAATTATGTTCATCTCAGGTGCTTCTCATAGTCTATCCCGAGATTATGTGAAGAGAAGTACATTATGAGGTCAGGTTATAACTGATCGCTAAATTGACTAGGGAGTGAGAAATTTTTTTTTCTGAGGACATGTGTCTGTCGAAAATTGTTCCCTTATCTTATTGTAATAAGTTTGGCATTCCAAGATGACAATGTATAGAACTATAGCTAGTATTATAGTATATGGTTATTTAAAACTGTAATACATGATTATTAAAAATTTTAGAATAATATATTAGTATATAAAATTATACATTAAAATTGTATGACTGACTAAAAGTCTAAAACTATAGCATATCACCTACTATGGTTTATTATATTTATATATTATGATTTGTATCTTTATATGCTAAAACTATAGTATAACTCCTACTATGGTTTAATATATTAAAAATTTAGGATTTATTGAAGGACACTTTAAGATTAACTTTTCTATGATATGATCACCCTTGAAATAGGGAGACTAAATAGAATTTGTATTAGCAGGAGCAATAAGGTTAGATTGTGAGTTCTTGGGCTAGCCTCATAGAAAGGGGAAATGAGATAGAAAGGTCTGCTTCTATGCTCCATAGGTTATTGTTTAGTGTGATACTAAGCTTTATGTTCCTTGTTCTTTTGAATTGCTTAGTGTGAGTTCTAATGTTGCAACAAGGCAAAGAAAATAAAAATGAAGATGTTAGAAGAAAGAAAAACAATCGTCAACCAAGATGGGCTACATGCATAAATTATTGATTAAGATGGTTAGATATTAGTTAAATATATAACATGAAAAACATGAATATTGATAAATAGTTGGAACCTAAGAATATGCTTTTAAAACTTACGTTTTGATAAATAGTTATAATTTGATCATTTGGCCACACTTAGAATTAATTTTTGATTTTAGGGTGTTCTTCATAATTGGGTAGGACCAGGGAGGCCATGGGGGGGGTATCAGTATTGTTTTTCTTCGTTCTTTCTATCAGAGTGTTAGTAGTAGTAGAATATAAAAAACTATAAGAAAAATACAAAATAAGAGAATTTACTTGGTTCACAACCCCTACGATTGCTACATCTAAAGCTATGTCTTGAGCGCAAGTACTATTGTTTTCTTCTTTCTGGATACCTTCTAGAGGTGGAGGAATCTCTTACAATTGAATTGTAAAGGCAATCATAAGTAGAAAAAAAATATCCCCATAAATAAATAATACAAACAATGTTTGTCGATCTGGTTTGAAAGTCGTAATGTTAGTGCAATCAACCTCAGGTTAAGGTTGATTAGGTTGACCAAGCTCGGGTTGACTTGAGTTTGAGTTTTGATATTTAATCAATATGTTAGTAAGATGCCAAGTAGGTCAAGGTTGACTCGAACTTGATGATGTCAGAAGTTCAATAGGAGTTGGCACAAGAAGTCAAGTGGACTAAGGTTGATTAGATACTTGACTAGAAGTGAGAAGTCCAATAGGGAAAATGGTAAGAGGAAAGTTTAAGTGAGCCAACGTTGATTAGACACTTGGCGACGGAAGTCTAACGGAAAATTAGTAAGAGAAAAGTCTAAGTGGGTCATAGAGGACTGGATACTTGGCATGAGTGAGAAAGTCCTGACAGGTCAAAGTTGACCGGATACTAGGCAACAGCAAAGTCCTAGTAGGTTGAGGTCAACCAGATACTAGGCAATGATGAAGTCCCAATAGGTCAAAGTTAATTGGATTTGGATAACAGAAAGTCTCGATAGGTTAAAGATGACTAGATGTTGAGAAAAAGAAGTGTTGATAGGTTGAGCTCAACTGGATACCAAGAAAGATGCGAATTTAGCCTTTAAAAGGCTAAAATCACCTAAACCCGAAATTTCAAGTTTTTTTGCTTGAAAAATTTATTGGTACAATCGATTAGGGCAATAGATTGGAGTAATTGATTGATATCTTATTTATAAGTGGAAAAAATTCTTTGAAATTGATTGACATCTATCAATCAATTGGTGCAATTGATTGACTATATAAAAATAATTGTTCTATAGGTTTAAATAGTTGGAATTGATACGGTAATTGATTGGTGAGTAAGACCAATCGATTGTAGGTGAAAATTAGCCAAAACAACAACTGCATAAGTAGGGTATAATTTGGAGAAGAAGGGGCCAGTTCTTGAGAGGTTTGAGGTGAAGTGCTACTACATTCCCAATCATCAAGAGACATTTTCAAGTAATAAGAGATCAAGCAAAATAAGGTTTTGATTGTAAAATGATTTTCAATTTCATTTGTCTTTGTATTCTCATTTCTTTTGTATTTTTGTAATCAAAGGTTGTAAGAGACTTCTCCTTCTCTGGAAGGTTTCTGATAAGAAGAAGTTCATAGTGGAGGGAGATCACTAAAAGTAGGCCTTGGATTAGTCATCTGAGAGGAAGATACCAAGTAAAATCTCAAAGTTGTGTATGTGTAGTCAAGTTTGAATCAAGGTTTCCACTACGCATTTAAACGATGAACACGAGATCAAGATGAGAAGCGATAGGAGCTATTCACCCCTAGATCATATGGATCCTAATAAATGGTATCAGAGTAAAGTTACTCTCCACCAAACTAATCGCTGGAAGGAGTAAAGAGATAGAGGAAGAAGAAGTTGAAATCTTGAACTCTCAAATATCAACAAATCAAAGGACTGATCATCAAAGGAGCTCAACTTCACAATGGATCCCCGAGATGAGTTTGGATATAATACTCGAGTACCTCCACCATTTCGATTAGGAGGCTTCGATTATTGAAAATCAAGAATGAAGTATTTTTTGATGATGGATATGGAACAATGTGTTGGGACCTTTGTGCCCGTTAGAGGGGGGGGGGGTGAATAGCGTTTCTTCGTGCTTGATCGTTCTTGCTTCGTCATGATAATGTGCAGCGGAATACAAAGACAAAACAACACAAAACAATCACAACGCTAATACCTAGGATTTACTTGGTATCCACCTTAAGATGAGGTGACTAATCCAAGGATCCACACGACACGCCTATCTCCACTATGAAAACCTCCTTCTCGGTCGCAGCCGGAGGCGGAGAAGCCTCGTACAACACTCACACACAACACAACACAAATACAACAAGAAGAAACAAAGATACAACTCAATACACTCTTCTTCTTGCTTACTTGTTACTTGTCGTGTCCTCTTGAACCTTGGGGATGCACCCCAAGAGCCTTCAAGAACTGGCGGAGAAGCTCGGAGAAAATCGCCGGTGAATCGTAGCAAAGTCGCGCAAGAAAGTTCGCAAAAGAACTGCAGAGAAAATACTCCGCAATGGCTATATACAGTGCCTCCAATCGATCCAAAACAGCTCCAATCGATTGCCACGTCAGCTCCGCACAATCCCAGCCGTCCATCGCCTGCAACCTGCGCAACAGTCGAATTTTCAATCAATCGACCGATCGATTGGGACCATCTAAATCGATCAACTGATCGATTGGGACCATCTGAATCGATCGACCGATCGATTCAGACCCATTCTGTGCTCTCTGAAAATGGCTGGATCGATCAGCCGATCGATCCAGCTGTTCTCGCGACTCCTCGTGCAAGAACTCCAGGTCCCAATCAATCCACCGATCGATTGGGACTCCCAATCGATCGCCCGATCGATTGGGATGCCTTCTGTGCTCATGAGTGATACTCCCAATCGATCAACCGATCGATTGGAGCCTTGTTCAATCGATCACCTGATCGATTGGAGCCATTCCACACTCACAGCACACTCCAATCGATCGACCAATAGATTGGAGCATTGTTCAATCGATTGAACAACTTGGACTTGACTCAATCTCAAGTCCAAACTCTCCAACCCAACTCCCTGTCAACCGTGACCTGTTGGGTCTTTATGCCTAGCATTTGGCCACACCCGACCAACCTCGAACTAGCCTTCTAGCCTCCTCCATCAGCCTTTCATCTCTCAGATATCTACCCATCCTTCACGCCTTGTCTTCAGGAGCTTCCTTCAGCCTCATCCTAGTTATCGAGTTCTCCTTGCTAAATCACACTAGGACTTACCTTGCCAAGACAACATGCTTGGACTTACAACCTTTGCCAAGATCACACTTGGACTTTCCAATTGCCTGACTCCTCACCAGGACTTTCCCTTTGCCAAGATCACACTTGGACTTTCCAATTGCCTGACTCCTCACCAGGACTTTCCCTTTACCAAGATCACACTTGGACTTTCCAATTGCCTGATCTCACTTATTAGGACTTCCCCTTGTCTAGATCACACTAGGACTTTCTAATTGCCTAAACTCCAGTTAGGACTTCCTCCATTGCCTAAACTCTAGTTAGGACTTTCCCAGTCAAGTCTCCTGTCAACACTGACCTACTTGACTTGTCTTCTCATTAACTTGGTCAATCCTTTGACCATCTCCACAACTGGACGATTGCCCTACCAATCTCCATATATTGTCAAACATCAAAACTTAAACATTATGACTCAAGCTTAACCCAACTCAAGCTTAGTCAAACTGGTCAAACTTGACCAAAGGAAATTGCCCCAACACAATGGTCTAATCTAAAGAAAGAATTTGAATCTTCTAAAGACAAAAAGGGGAAACCTCTTCAGAAGAGAAAAATGGACCGAGAAGTAAATCAAGAGATTTGAGACTCATGATAGAGTAACCAAGATTTTTACTAATTTGGTTCATAATGATGTAACAACCCAAATTTCCTCATTACGAGTCATAATAGTGCTTAAAATATTTATAAATGCTTTAGAAATATTCTAGAGATTTTTAGAGTATTTTTATGTAATTTTCGGAGTTCGTTTGATATTTTTACAAAAAGAAAGAAGTTTCAAAAAATAAAGAGGTTCGAACCTGCGACCTCCGACCCGATCCGAGACTTAAGCGAAGCGTGATGATCAAGAACCCAGCAAGGCCGTGCTGATTAAGGAAAGAGCGATAATATATTTATGTGGTAATAGATAACAGAATACCTAGGTATATAAAAGAGGATAAGTTGAGAGAGGATTAGGTTTTCTCTTCTCCGAAATTTTCGTCTCTTCCCTCTCGCGTGCGACGACGACTAGCTTGGGTGGAAACGAAGAGGAAGCTAGGGTTTGTGTCACGCCCCGGGGGAGTCCCTGTCTGAAGAAATTTCGATAGTATCTCCCCTATACGGGTGATAATTTGAAACTTTTCTACAATGCCCTCTGGGCCACATATACATCGGCCAACACGGCCGGAACAATAACAATAATATAAGCACAACACACAGATATCCACGCAGTTTAATAGTTAACAAACTAGCACAGTAATAATAAGACTCAAAAACAACCCTACTCAACTACACCCATAAAGCACAAAACTGATGTCCTACTCCACTACACTCATAAAGCTCAAATCCGACGATAAAATCAACTTACCTCTTCTGCCGTCTAGGCAGGCATGTAGTAAAATAAATCCAATAAAACTCATAGGCAATATCCAAAAGTAAACTAATACAAGTCCAGATGTCAAAAGCAGAATAAGTCTAAACACAGTCTAAACAAGAAAAACTAAAAGAGCAACACTTGTCTTCTTGGACTGCAGGGGACTAGCGACTGGAACCCTCCGGACAGCATCAACCTGAAAATAACAACGGAGGAGGATGTGAGTCCAACACTCAGCGGGTATCAACTGATATGCATAATAAAGAAAATAACAACCAGAACTAATCATGCGTACAGTCTCCTGATACAAGAATGATAAATGCAACTGAATAAAGCAGGAGAAAACTGTACTAACCAAGACCAAGGTATAAGGACAATAGAGTCATTAGACCGAAAGTGTCATAATCCTGTATGCATGTCAATCATATGCATCCATATAAATGCAACAAGTAAATGCAACAAACACAAGCAATAAATGCATCATACATATGATGCAAATGGCATGGTCACCCCTGACGCCAGTCAGTCATCTCACACATAATGGTAAGACCGAGTGGGTAGGGCTGTGACAACGGTGCACTCTTCCATCACTGCTCCTGATGAGTGACCGAGTGGACGGGATGCTGTCGGAGTACACCTATCCTCCTACCCCAAATCATAAATGGGAGAGCTCAATGCTCTCATCTCCCGGTACACGATGACGGGGAGGAATCTCTGCCGGCTACCACGCTGCGTCACACTACCATGAGCGAACCAACGGAGCCAAATAGAGTCCAACCGCCTGCCGGCTACCACGCTACTATACTAAACCAACGGAGCCAAACAGAGCAGAACCGTCTGTCGGCTACCACGCTGAGTCACCAGACCAGCGGAGCCTAACAGAAGAACTGCCACACACCTGTCTGATATACCACTAACCCATGAGTGGTGGTGTGTACAGATACATGTAACTAGCGATGTGCTCGACAATAATGGAGCAAACTATCGCACAGCATGCAATCATGCGAGATGATGCATGACACTAACCATGGCAATATCCTGAATAGCATAGCAATATGCATACATAAATATAAAATGTGTACCATAGGACAATGGATCAAATCAAGGTACACATACCAGATAAGGTATCAAAAATCCTAGGTCCTGAACATGATAAATAACATGGCTGTGGCACTACCTCTATAAATAGGTATAATCAGGTAAATACTAACATGATGTGCAAAATAAATAAACAACCAAGCATGCAACAGATCAGGTAGTGATCAACCGAAATAGATAAGAAAAACACAATCGTTGCTATTTGTTAAAGACATTACTATGCGTATCAAAAGACATAAAGTCAAAGTACCCGCCTCCAATAGAAAGGATCGTATTCGGTCTAAATCCAACGTCGAGATACCCGTCTCGCGTCAAAGTCCTGTAGTAAATCGTACAATTTAGCTAATTTAATTATAAACAAATAGCTAAACAAATTCCTAATCCACCAACCATCTAGGGTTAGCTTCATTAACCCTAATTGCACCATTAGGTTAATTCTAAACCTAAGTTAATAATTATTGCTAACACAACTAGCAATCATCTACAACGAAGATCAATTCCTACACTATACCTCAACCACAGTCAAAAAAAGATTGCTGCTGGAAGGATGTAACAGCTGCTGGAAAACACCACAGCTCTTGCCGGACACCTCTGCATTGCCCGGATCCAAAAAGGAAACACACAATCAACACAATACCGAGATGAGATACACAAAATCACCTCTAGGAAGCGTACCTACTAACCTTACCTTTATACCTAGCCACTGTTGATCCAAAGTTGAAGAATTCCCTATTGACACACGACTGAAATCCTTGCTGTTAGAAAATTTACTGCCGAAACCAGAACAGTTAGCACATACAAATCCCAAATCTAACTAGATAGGAATTCTAGCACAATTTTACCTAAATCCACATCTCTAGTGGAAGTGAACAAGAGTCTTTACCTAACTTCCTCTTCTCCGGTGATGGCAGTAAGAAGAAGAGAGGGAGAATCGTGTTGGCCGGGGCTAGGGCTCACAGACAGCGGCAACCGGCGTAGACTGTGGCGACGATAGCGACGCAAGGCTCGGATGTCGGCGCTAGGGCTCAGGGGGGTCAGCGGCGCTGCTCCGTGAGATGACGGCGGCTAGGGCCCGAATGCCGACACTGGAGGAATCGGTGCCGGAGAGGAGAAGAGGAAGAGGGGTGCGACATCGAGCGGCGTCGACACCTAGGGTAGAATTCGGTGAGAAGAGGGGTGATTTCCCTTGGCCACAACTTTGTACGCGAAGGAGAACAAAACCGCTGCGGCGGTTAGGGCAAGCCGGTCGCGAGGGGGAAAGAAGAGAAGGCACGGGGAAGAGGGAAATGGCGAGGAAGGGAAATGAAGGAAAATAAAAATAAAAAGAAACGGAAAAGGAATTATAAATATAAACATTTCCTCACTTAATGGGTAACCTAAACAGACTTTTCTGGGCCCCGTTTTTATCCCCGTTAACTCGTCCATACGAGCTCTGAAAAATTCCCAAAAACTTTCCAAAAATTTTGGAATATTCCCTTATCATTATCTGTCATTTTTGGTATTTTACAGTTTGGCTCTAGCGGCCGGCCAAGGATCAAATCCGAGAGGTTTCTCTACCATCGTGATCACCTTGGCGAGAAGAACAAGTGGATGTGAAGAAGTTGCCGAGAGCTTGAGTTTTGCCAAAGCCCTAGAAGCTTCTTCTCGGTTGTGAGTCCAAGAAACCAATGTAAGTGCTTCTCACCTGCGGTAAGAGTAGCTATCAGATTCTGTTTTTCTTCTTGTTTGGCTGAAGTATGCTGTAGGAGCGTTGTTCTTGAGGCTTGCTGCCGTGAATCTCAATTTCAGATTTGTTTAGGTTTGGAAAATGAACAAATTGTTTAGATTGGGCATGTAGTTTAGCATTTCAGCTTGTAGAGATTTCAGTATAGATTTCTTTTGTTATTAGTTTTTATGCATGCAATTTTAGATCCATTGCTTGCGTAGTATTGCATCCCGGTTACAGATTCCTTTGTAAATTCCAAACATGAACAACTCCAATTCAATAAGTGCAGTTCGGATTGGTGCCATAAAGGGGCACAAACAGCCTCCTGTGGAGTTGCTGTGCAATATAGATTTGGTGCCATGGAAGGGACACGAACAACCTCCTTTGGAGCTGCGGTGTAGTTTAGATTTGGTGCCATGAAAGGGGCACGAACAACCTTCTTTAGCCTTGCTGTACAGTGATGGGTTTGTGCTGTACAGAATTTGTGATTGCTGTGGATGTTTTTGGTTGTTTTCTTCCTTGTTGCCATGTGTGGGAACTACTATCTAAATGAGTATGCAGTAAGGTTGTTTTGTGCCTATTAGGCCATTTTGGAGATTAGAATAGTCCCATTCCTCTTGTGTTTTCACGGGCAAGAACATCCCCTGTTGTCATTAATCCTTTAATCAGCAGAATTTTGTTAGCATAGCATGCAGAAATTTTGTTTGCATAGTATGCAGAATTTTGTTAGCATAGTATGCAGAATTTTGATTAGTATAGTATGCAGAATTTTGTTAGCATAGTATGCAGAATTTTGATTAGCATAGTATATAAATTTTTGTTAAGTTTGTATGCAGATTTCTGTTAAGCTCGTATGCAGATTTTGTTAAGTTTTTATGCAGATTTCTGTTAAGCTTGTATGCAGATTTTTGTTAAGCTTGTATGCAGATTTTTGTATGAGGCATTCTTTTATTAGAAGTATTAACAAGTATAAGTATTTTACTTGAGAAGGCTAGTACCCGACTTCCGAAGTTGTCGTTAAACAAATCCAGGTGACCGTTTCCGAGGTCTCGGCCCTGGTAAGACCAAGGTCTTTACCCTCGTAGGACTGGTGGCTCGCTACCTCAGTTTCTATTAGGGAGCGCACAATGGTACTAAGCCTGGACCCAAGAGATTATTATTTTAAAGTATAAAAGTATAAGTTTTTTAAACGAGTGAAATAAGCTTCACATAAGTTTAAAATTTAGCAAGTTTAGTTTCTTTTATGCTAGCATGTTATTTAGAACTTTCTTGCTGTTATTTGCTATTAGATGAGCAGCTTTATATGTTTAGCATTTCAGTATGTTCACATGCATATTCGAGTTTTGTGAGTTAGATAGCGCTTACTAAGCATTTTGCTTATAGTTGCATTTCCTCTTACTGCAGATAAAGGAAAGGAAAAGTTATAGCGAAGGAAGGCGACAAGGAGGTGTGGATGGATGTGTGATGTTTGGACTATGGAAGCCTCGGGACTTAGTTTTAAAGCTTATTAAGAATTTTGTATTCAGAATGTTGGAACTATTCTTTCATGTTGTTAGATTTGCTCATTGGATATTTTATGTTTAGAATTCTTTCTTTTAATTGCTATGCACATTGGTTTATTATCTGAGTTGTATCATTGTTGCATTCTTGTGTAGATTTATATATATAGTTTCAAGCATGTTCAGATTGATGTATAGTTTTAGCTGTGAACGTATGCTTGAGTAGCATGTTTTCCGATGTTACATATTGTATGCTTTTAGTTTTGAGAGTTTTAAGCATAGATATTTTCATGTGAACAACTTTAGTTAAGTATAGTTAGTAGTCCAGTAGCGTCCCGCCCTCACAGACTAGTAGTGAGGAGGGTGGGGTCATTACAAATGATATATTGTGTAAGATAGGTATATATCAAGATGGCAAAGAGTTATGGAGCAAGTTGACTAAGCTCCATGAATATCCAACTTCAATGGAAAGTGAAGACAAATTCAAAATGGGAGATTCTTTGAGAGGTATTCAACATTTGAGGAGGAAATTGAAGAGTATCAACCTCAAAGAGGGGAGGACTATAGGTCATTGACATCGAAAAGAGAAAAAGACTTGATATTTGGAATCAATAAGGAGGAAGATCGTGCAACCTCCAGAAGTGAAGAGAGCCTAAATTATGAAGGTATATCAATTTCAATTATAAAAATAAAGATTACATCACATGCTTTGAGTGTTGGAAGAAGGGACACTATAAGAGAAAGTGCCATAATTAATCAAGAGGAAGACTCAAATAACACTTGAGACAAAGGAGAAGCCAAAGGAAGTTGAATCTATGGTATGAAAAGACAAAGATCACATTGTGTGCTTCACATGCAATATTATCAGAATCAATGTTCCAAAGGGAAGCACCAAAATAAAAGCAAGGGAGGAAGCTCAAATCAAGGGTAAGTTTTTAAGAGCAAACCTAAGGTATCATTTCGTAATGCAATTTCAATATATCATGATAACGAGCATATTAGAAATATACTTTATCATCTTAGCACCAATTATCATGAAAATAGGAAATATGATAGACCTAAGGATAAATTTAGGATATTTAATGGTAGACATGCCTAATCTAAGGAAAGGAACAATCTAGGCAAGAACCCTAAGAAATTTAAACATATGCCTAGAAAGAAAAATGATCAAGGCATTCATGAAAATCTAAGGATTAACAACTTAGAAATGGAAAATTAAGTTTTAAGATTAAAACTTGATAAATTGAAAAATACCCTTAGGAAAATGATAAATAAAGTTAAAGGGCCCGAGAAGAAAAATCTAGACTTAGATAGGCAGGAATCATTCACGGGCAAGAAAGGTTTGAGATACAAACCCAAAGCCAATGAGAATGTGTCATCATATCATAGAGTTCCATATAGTTATGCAATTAACCCTAAGTCTAGAATTCAAGTTAAGGTTAAAAGGGAGGTTGTTCTTAGTGTTGACCCTAAGGAGACTAATATAACTAAGGCTTCTAAGAAGCCTAGGAAAGCCATTAGGAAGATATTTAGGAAAGTTATCCTTAGTAAGTATCTAGTGCACTAAGGAGTTTCAATAGGTATTCGGTTCCTAAGAGTGTATAATCTTTTCATACTAAATGTGTATATAATGTACCAATCTTAATTAGAAGGGTAGTTAATCCAACCATGATGAAGTTGACATTTTAGAGGTATTGTGACATCTCGAAAAATGAGAAGTTGATTTTTATCCTTGATGAGTTTATTGTGTGCTAATAAGAAATGAGTTCTTAAGTTAATTAAAATTAGCACTATAGGATAGAATCATGAAGTGTGCCAAGTGTGAGTTTTTGGTACATTCAAGGGATAGTGTTAAATCATGGATTTGACATAGCGATTAATTGATGAAATTTAGATGGAAAATCTAAGTATTTACTCTGTGCTACAATACCATTCTTGTGTGCCTTATCATATGTCATGATATCATATTATACATTCATATTGTCATGAAAAATGATACATGTTATATTATACATGCATCCTTTAATTTATGATAGATTTAGATTTCTTTTTGAAATATATGCATTGTATGTCATACTCATTTACATGCATTATATCAATCTTTTGTAATAAGGACAAATATGACATAAGTTGACATACTAGGTAGGATGATCAAATTTAGAATTCTTAAATAAAGATGCATGATTCATTGTTTTATGAAAACTTATTTTACATCTCACAAGATTGTAAGATGACTTGCGTATGTATTGAGACGTATTAGATATAAGTGAGATATTAAGAAAATGAACTAAGTTCAAGATGTAATTGATGTATCAAAATAATCTTTAGTTTCATAAAACAAATGGATTTTACATGACCAATCATGGGAAAAGATAATGTGCAAGTCATGTGCATTTAGTCCATAAATCATGGTTGAAAATTATGTTTGAAAAATATTTCAAATGCATTTTGGAAAACCTTGGTGAAGTCTATTTGTTCATAAGAATCACCATTGATGAGGTTGATATAAAGTTAGAGTGAAATGTTAAAGTTTTCAATGGTTTTTAACTTTATATTATTCTTTCCAAATAAAATATATTTTCATAGAAAATTATTTTTTCCTGATAGTATTTGACATAACTAATGTCAATAAAAATTTTGTATTTTTTTTTGAAAAACATAGAACCTATGCATTTCTGAAATTTAGTTTGAAAATTAAAATTTTAGATTTTTAGTCCATCAATCGATTGATGTCAGCTGCCAATCAATTAATAACTATAGTTTTGGCTAAAATAAGTTTATTTCAGTTGATTACGTCATTCCTAGGTATTGTAACTATCTTTAACCCTTTGATATACTTGGATAAACATTCAAAGATAATTTTTTTAATAAAAATAAAAAAGGCATGTTAAAAAGTGGAAGATGAGGATTTAAGGAGAAGATTTAAATTCAATGTTGAATTTTCAACCTCATGACTTAAACTTTTAGGATTTTCTAAAGGTTTAGAAACTCTAAATCATTTTTTGTACAATGATAAAAGTTAGAGTATGCTTTGAGGGGGAGGTCCACCTTAAAGGCATGAATTGGATATGAAAATAGGAGATTTGAAGGATTGAGAAGAAGGATGATGATTGTATACTGAAGATTGAGCATTGGAGACAATATAAAGTAGAGAATCTACATTGTAATGTTAGAAGTTTAAGATAAATGGATCTTAAGAAAAGATTCTTGATATATGCTAAAGGAGAAGACTGTAGGGTTTAAGTTAATAAACTCTCATTTATGCTTTGACATGAGAAGAAGGATAAAGAAGGAAAGTTGGGTTAATGAGTTAGCCTAACTTAAATATATTATTGAACATCAAAAAGAGAAAAATTATTGATGCAATCGACCTTTAAGTCAAGATTGACCTGGTTGACCAAGCTTGGGTTGACTCGAGTTTGGGTTTCACTGGTTGATCAATATGCTAATAAGATGTGAAGTATGTCAAGGTTAACTAGATACTTGACGATGTCAAAAGTCTAACAAGGAGTTGGCATAAAAGTCAACTAGGCCAAGATTGATCGGATACTTGACTAGAAGTGGAAAGTCCAATAGGAAAATTGGTAAGAGAAAAGCTTAAGTGGGCATAAAAATCAAGTAGGACATTCTTGAAAAGGTTGAAATCAAGGTAGCAATTGATTACCAGAAAGTAGCAATCGATTAGCAAACCCTAAACCCTAAATTTCTGGTTTGCTGCTAGAGCAATCGATTGGTGTAATCGATTAGGACAATCAATTGGTAGCTTATTTAGCAGTGGATAAAATACTTTGGAATTGATTGGTGTAATCAATTGACTATGTAAAAATAGCTGTTCTATAGGTTTAAAAGGTTAGAATTGATGTGATAATCGATTAGTGAGTAAGGCTAATTGATTGGTAGGCGAAAATCAGCACAAATAACAATGTATAAGCAGGGTTTCGTTTGGAGAAGAAGGGGCCAATTCTTGAGATGTTAGAGGTGAAGTGCTACTACATTTTCAACTATCAAGAGACATTTCTAAACAACAAAAGATTAAGCAAAGTAATGTTTTGATTGTAAAAGTTATTTTTTATTTTATTTATCTTTGCATTCTTGTTTCTTATTATACTCTAGTAATCAAAGGTTGTTAGAGGCTTCTCTTCCTCTGGAAGGTTTCCAAAAAGGAAAAGTTCATAATGGACGGAGATCACTAGGAGTAGACCTTGAATTAGTCACATGAGAGATAGATTTCAAGTAAAATCTCGGAGTTATGCATGCGGAGTCAAGTTTGAATCGATGTTTTCATTGTGTATTCAAATGACAGGAAAGAGATCAAGATGAGAATTGATTGGACCCCCTCTAGCTCACACGTGTCCTAACATCTAAGTGCCACAACATTTTTGCTTACACTTCCTCGGTCACACACGCAAAATGTTGAAGACTTTTTCCGAGCACAAAGTAGGTGGGTCGAATGAGAATTTAGTGATGATCCTTTGTTGTCGAGTCTTCTTTTATAAGAGTTTATTGATCGACCAATCATCTTGATCGATCAACTGATTCATATCTGTAACGACCCACCTTCTACTGGCTAGGCTGTAAGGCCGGACCGTCACATTATGCTGTGCTAAACTATTCCATGACCATTACTAAATCTAGGTGCGGAAGCTGTACTAATTAAAATTTTACTAAACTATTATCTTTTCTCTATTCTACATGTGCTAAGGGGTGTAATCTAAACTATTCATGTCATTATTACCTCCCCTTATGGTCAAGGAACTTAACTAAGGGTTTCTAGCTAATATCAGGCCTCCCAATCGATCCACAGATCGATTGGAATAGTCGAATCGATCCGGTGATCGATCCAGCATGCTACTGTATGCGGAACTCGGGTTGGATCGATCCAGTGATCGATTCAGCACGCTACTGTGCTCGGGGCAATATTCTGGATCGATCGGCTGATCGATCCAGTCTGGTCAATCGATCCAGCGATCGATCCCAGAGCTCTCTGTTCGCGACAGAAATTGCTAGATCGATCGGCTGATCAATCCAGAAGCCTACTGTTCGTGGAACAAATTGCCCAATCGATCAGCTGATCGATTGGGAACCCCCAATCGATCCACCGATCGATTGGGGTTTCTGATTTTGCAGCTAAGCTCTGATTTCAGCACTGTTTCGTGCCTCAATCACATTACAAGTTCTAAAATGCCTAGAAAACATTCTAATAACAATCAGCTAGCATTCTAAACAGGTTTACTAACAATCTAAGCAGAGTTTCTATTACTCCATGCATGCAAACACTTAAATGAGTAAAAGTAGCGTAATAAGAAATGCTAAGTTCATAAATGTCCAAAACAAGGTTCATTGCGATTCCCTAAGACCTTTGTTCCAGGTTCCATCCACACACATCTTCATCGCATTGCCCTCCAGCCTCCACTAGTCCATTTTTCCTTTACCTCTATCTGCAGTATAAGGAAAAAGTATCTGTAAGCTTTCGCTTAGTAAGAAACCATCTACCTCACAAAAACATGCTTTCGATGCAATATGCTTTTAAAATATGCTATTTGAAATATGTACTGTTTAGACTAAAACATGGCATGCTATCTGATCCTGTCTGAGAAGCTGACCGTGACGGAGATCCGGAAGAAAGGAACCCAATGTACTGAGGAAGAACAATTCCGATAGAACCTCGATCCGAGAAACCCAAAGCAGATCGAAAGAAAACCAGGATCACCGAAAGTAATATGATAAGCAGGAAGAAATCGTAATCCAAAAGGGGAGAGAAACCAAACTCCCCAGCTTCGAGGCCCCTGCACACAAGAGACCAGCCAACACTATTGTCAGTGACCTAAGACCGGGGTGGGACTCCCTGGCTAGGCCCTCCGACGCTCAAGTTAGTGATCTCTCTTGATGTAAAGAAGGAAGAAGAAGAAAGAAGATGAACAGTAGTCCGAAAATTAGGGTTGTGAAAGTACACGATGATGTGAACTTACCCAACCAACGGAGAGGATTCCCCCTTTTATACCACTTCATATAACCTCCGCAGCCATGAAGTGGACCCCGGTTTGTTAGAGTTCGTTATGACATCAGCTGCGTACTTGGGGAAAATGATTTTTAAGGAATCTTTTTTGCACCCCAGATGTACCTTCTTTGTCGTTTAGCACCTGCAAGACAATCTGAAAGCATATTTCCCGTCAAAATATATATTCTCTATCATGAATTATTGTATTCAATATATTCATGTATGATTCTTCTTCCTGCGACTTCTATTTGTATCTTTGTCGTGTCAAAAAATAATATTTTATTCAACATGTTTCTAAGGTATTCATTGAAGAAACTGTGTGGGTTCTTTGCTCGAAAGAACCCTCTTGACCGATATTGGCCTATCTTTGCTCTGAAGGTATGTCCCGACCGATATTGGCTTACCTTCATACGACAGGCATGTATCGACCGATATTGGTCTATCTTTGCTCTGAAGGTATGTCCCGACCGATATTGGCTTACCTTCATACGGCAGGCATGTATTGACCGATATTGGTCTATCTTTGCTCCGAAGGTATGTCCCGACCGATATTGGCTTACCTTCATACGGCAGGTATGTATCGACCGATATTGGTCTATCTTTGCTCTGAAGGTATGTCCCGACCAATATTGGCTTACCTTCATACGGTAGACATGTATCGACCGATATTGGTCTATCTTTGCTCTGAAGGTATGTCCCGACCGATATTGACTTATCTTCATACGGCAGGCATGTATCGACCGATATTGGTCTATCTTTGCTCTGAAGGTATGTCCCGACCGATATTGGCTTACCTTCATACGGCAGGCATGTATCGACCGATATTGGTCTATCTTTGCTCCGAAGGTATGTCCCGACCGATATTGGCCTACCTCCTTTGATTCTTTCTTCCTTTTCTTTCCTCATCCGGAGACCCATAAAACCTAACCCATATCACTAGCCTTCCCCTTAAGTCTAGTCGAAGGAAGTGTAGACGACTGACTAGACATAAGTATGGTCTTGTCTTTTCCTACCCGTGACTCTGCTCCAGATTTTGAAATGTCCTCACAGATTTTGTGTACCACTGTCTTAATAAATTAAGTATAGCAATCCTGTGAGCCTTGTTCTCCTTTAAATAGGGCTATAACCTTCTCTTCACCCACAACCCCTCTCAGTTCTTTTTCTTCCTTGCCACTTTTTGTTGCTAAGGCCATAGTCGTGGATCCTTCTTTTTGGAGGCAACTTTTGTTGGACCAGGTGAGATCTATATATGAGTTTATTGGGATTTTTGCTCCGGCTACTCCGGGGGTTCAAGGGATCGTCTTAAGAGAGGAAGCTTCACAGTTCAAATCTTCTATCCAAAGATGCAGGTGCTCTGAAGGACCCAAGAAACTTCAGAGAAATTTAACTACTTATAGAGGGGCAGCCAAATGACCCATGGGTGTTGTGTGAAGGGCACAGCACATGATACCCTTGGGCTAAGATTGGTTGCTCCACTTGCTGAGCTCATACGGCTTGAGAGGGGAAGTGGTTTCTACATTTATTTTTCCTTGATGGAATGAATCAATGTTTCCCCTTCTCATCGCCCTTGAGCTTTTGTCCTTTGTTGCTTTCTTCGTCCAGGGAAAAATATTGCCTCTTGTGTGCCTTGGCAAGCTCGGACGAAGTGGGCTGTTTCCATCTCTGCTCCATGGTAAGTTTGAATCCAGTGGGACTAAAATTTTCTGAGTGACCTAAGAGTTTATGCTTGTAATATTTGTTATCTATTTGAGGTTTGCTGTTCCTGAGGAAATGTGACGCTATGTATTTGATCAGATTCTAAGTGTAAAGATAAATTTTTGTATCTAATCAAAGGCTTTTACTAAATCCCTCTATTATTTACAATGTGGTGTTGTGTTCATCATTTCTTCATGTATCCTATGTATCATTTATCATAGTTAAGGTTATCTTAACTATTAGTATAGTTTGATATTATAACCAATGTTATATCAACTGATGTTGTCTTATTGACTGAAGTCAATATCATACTTATCTAATATAACCACAATTGCCCTCGTTAATATAAAAATATTTTCAATAAATACTAAGTCATATTCTACACGGATAGATTAAAATTTGTCACTCTTCTAAACTTTTACTCTTAAAATATTTTTGTCTTTAGTGTGGGTATGGTCAAAAAGTTCTGTCCTTTCTATTTTATTATGTCCAGTTGTTCACGTCTTCTTTCGAAACTTTCTAATTAGTGATTGGCTTTCCATCGGGTGATAGAATGTTCGAGGCACTACCAACCCCCTTGCGATCTGGTCTGTCACATCCGATGTAAATGACCTGACACTTACCTTTTCCGGCCGCCACGTCGCGCGAACCATTCGCTCTTTTCCTCTGACCCTTATCGTCCGTTGGGCTAGAAAGCATTTTATTTTATCTATAGTGGTATATTTCTCGAACCCTAAACCCTTCGTCTTCCTCTCAACCTCATTTTCTCCTCTGGCACCATTCTCTTGTTGCCGTCTGCAACCGAAAAAAACTTCGTATCTGCTACTTCTCGACGCTCCTCTTTATTGCCCCCAGTAAGTCATCTATTGTTTCCCTAGCCAATACCTTTGTCCATGGCTGAGGAAGCAATTGCTCCTTGGTATGTCCATATGTCTTCTGTCTTTGATAAGAATGCTAGATTATCCATCCGTCGTCAATATGAAATTCCTAAGGAATATAGAATCATAATCCCAACACCGAATGATCGACCTCATCATCCTCCTGATAACTGCGTGACTTTTTTCAGGGAGCAGTTGATAGGGGGCTTAAGATTCCCCATTCCTCCTTTCTTGATTGAGATAAGTCGTATTTTGATATTCCTTTGCAGCAGTTTGCCCCTAATGCATTTCGCTATCTGTGCGGTACTTACATGTTGTTTCGTCTACGAGATATTCCTCCTACTCCTCAAAATTTCTTCCTGTTTTCCTATCCCAAGTACTCGGAACCTGGTGTTTTCTTATTCCAGTCACGCACTAAAATGGTCCTTTTTGGAGATATGTCGTCGTCTCTCAAAGCCTGGAAATCTCATTTTTTCTTTCTAAAATTTCCGGGGCCTATTCCTTGGTCTCATGCTTGGAAATCTTTCTTGCCTCCTCTGCCTGACGTTAGGGAGTTTCACCTTCTTCCCTCTTTTCCTGTTTATTGTGAGAAATTATTAGGTCACCGACTCTCGATCCCGAAATGGTTGAAGGTCGAGCTTCTATACCTATTTGGTTTAAGCCCCGTCAAACTTGATACCCCTATTTCCTTAGGTAACATCTTGTTCTTTTCTTCTCGTTTTTAACTACTTAAACTGTTTTTCCTTTTTATACAGTGGAGAGTTTTTATGATGCTCTGATTGACGAAGAAATACGTGTGGAAGAAGACTTGCTTCGCGCCAAGGAGGCCGAATTTCTGGCAGCTATCACCTCTCCACCCTCAATTGAAGTGCCGACTTCCTTAGCTGAAGTACCTAGCTCGTCAGGGGCTCGTGAGGATCCTGCTGTAGAGATCATTCCCCATCCTATACCCACTGTTACCTCTCCAGTGGTTGCTGCTGTCTCCTCATCTGCCTCTCTTCCTTTAATTGAGCTCACGTCTCCTGGTAGCTCGGGTAAATTAATAGTTGAAGTCTCTGCAGGCAAGCGTCCAGGACGCAAACTAACCCGGGCTCCTCCCTTAAAAAGGAGGCTCGTTCTACCTACCGATGGGCTAGCTTCAGAAGATTTTGTGTCAACTGGCCTTCTTTCCGATGAGCCAACATTAGCAGAACTTTATCCTTCCTTGAATTTTCCTACCCCTCCTTTTCCTAAAACTAATACTTCCGGTGACGTCTCTTTTACTTTTCCTTTGTCTATTCCGACTTCAGGATCTTTACCCTCTTCACCTTCTTCTTATTTGGTTTTTGCTCCACCATCTATCCCTACTTCTTCCTTCTCAGCTGGCTCTTCTACCATTCCTGTCCTCCCCATATTACTGGGGGTTCTTTTGCTAGCTCTTGGGATGAGGTTCGTCCTCTTTTTGAGGAGCTTTCCCTTCCTGAGGCAATTGAACGCTTTTCTCATAAAGAGAATAAGGTATGTTTATAGACTCTCGCTTTCTAATTTTGAAGTACTATCTCACAGTTTTGAATATGCTTCCAGCGGTGGCTAGAGAATATGGGTTTCTTCCGACTATTACATAACCTATACACTGAGAACGAAAAATTGAAGTCGGAGAATAAGAGGCTGCAATGACAAGTTACTGAACTATCTTCTGTTGAGTTTTCTGCTGCCGCCAAGAAGCAACTTGAAACTCAAATTGAGAGTCTTGAGGCCCGATTCAAATTGGTCACGGACCTCAATCAAGAGATGACCTCCAAACTTGGCGAATTAAAAGATAATTATGAAGCAAAATTGAGTGAAAGTTGAAGGCCTTGCAACTGAAAGAAAATGAGGTGGCATCTCTAAACAATTCCCTTGATTTAACCAAAGCCGAGGTTGCTGCTAGGGAAAACGAACTAAAAACCTCTCAGATGGCGATGGTGATCTATAAAGAGCATGAAGATGTTCGTTACAAAGAACGAGCCACCGCCATGATCGGGTCTACTGAGTTCAACCGACCGATTGTGAGATACATCTTGTCTGCTTTTACCGCAGGGGCCAAAGGAGCAGTTCGACAATTGGAAGAGGAGGGCTACTTAGCTCGCGTTCCTACTATTAATTTCCTGAACCGTCGTAGACTCATTGAGGAAAAACCTCCTGATCTGTACCCAAAACTAACTCTAACTTAATTTTCAGTTATTGTAAAGAAGGGGGATTGAGACTTTACAATGATCCTGTAGAGTGTATACTAAAAGCCTAACTTTTGGTATAAATATTTATCTAGAAATAAGAATCACATTGGTCAAATGTCTACATTTATGATAAATGTAGTTGTTCAATTAATTTATATTGTAGATAACATGGTGTGTGGTGTCACACATAGAGGATCATGTTATCAGTATCTTATAAATTATAAACAGTAGCTCATGACCATAATGGAAAGGAACAAACCATTGGAAGGTCGTAGTGTAATTAGGTATCAGTTTATCTTGACTGTATAATTACACTAGTACACTCAGAGTGTATTGAGTAGGACCATTTAAGGTCGTTTCTTTTATACTGACTTTATAAAGAAACAAAGACCTCGGTTATTATGGAAGTGTGTGCTCTTAATCCTAATATAATAACAAGCACATATATTTGATATTTATTTCTTTAATTTATCAATGGGTGAGATTTAGTTCGATAAATCAATAAGCCCGATAAGTTGGGAAATGATATCACTTATAGTGTGTGTTGTTGATTATAAAAGGAAACTGTGTCCTAGAGATACTAGGTTGATAATGTCCTCAAGAGGAGCTCATAAGGATTGTCATGTTAAACCCTGCAGGTGGACTTAGTCCGACATGACGATAAGGTTGAGTGGTACTACTCTTGGACTTAGATATTAATTAAATGAGTTGTCAGTAACTCACTTAATTAGTGGACATTCGATATCTTAAACACAGGGAGACTAACACACTCATAATAAGAAGGAGCCCAAAAATGTAATTTGGGATTGGTGCGGTAGTTCAATAATAGTTCTCTAGTGGAATGAATTACTATTGATAAAATTAAGTTGTGTGTTCGGGGCGAACACGGGATGCTTAATTTTATCGGGAGACCAAAACCAATTCCTCCTCTCGGTCCCTATCGTAGCCTCTTATTTATAGAGTACTATACCCACCTATACCCACCTTCATACCATGAGAAAGGGGCCGACCAAGCTAGCTTGTGGTTCAAGCTAGGGCCGGCCAAACCTTGGTTCATGGGTGGCCGGCCCTAGCTTGAACCCAACCTTAGGTGGCCGGCCCCCATTAGATTAAAAAGAATTTTAATTTTAATTTTTATTATGTGGAAGATATAATTTATTACAGAGAATTAAAATTAAAATATCTTTCTTTAAAACGATCTACAAAAAGATTAAAAGAAACAGATTAGATCTCTTTCCTTATTTGTAGATTGGAAAGATATTTTATTTTTTTTCTCTGAAAAATTATTCACATGTTGAAAATTAAAATTATAGAAATTTCTTTTTATCAACCATGAAGGGATTTTAAAAGGAAATTTTATTTTTAAAATTTCCAAAGACAAAAAAGGAAGTTTTAATTGTTGATTAAAATTATCCTATTTGCTCTACATGAGGTGGCCGGCCACATACAATTAATTAGGAAAATTTATTTAATTTTTTCTTAATTAATTGTTGTCAAGGAAAGTTAAGGAAATTTTATTATAAATAAATTTCCTTATTTGCCAAAGCCAAGGAATATAAAAGAAGGGGTAGGGGTGCCTTCATGGTGAACAACTTCTATTATTTTTCTCCCTCTTTTCCTTGGTGTGGTGGCCGGCCCTTCTCTTTCTCTCTTCTCCTCTTGTTGGCCGAAACCTATCTTCTTGGTGGAGCTTTTGTTTGTGGCCGGATCAAGGAAGGAGAAGAAGGAGAGAAAGCAAGTCTCATCTCTAGCATCCCTTGGAGCATTGGTGGTGGCCGAAATTATTCATCCTTGAAGAAAATTATTGTGGCCGGCCATCCTCTTCCTTTCTTCCTCTTTTGTGGTGGCCGAAACTTATCTCTTGCTTGGAGTTCTTGTGGTGGCCGGATACTACTTGGAGAAGAAGAAGAAGGAGGAGAGAAAGCTTGTATCCCTTGGAGCTTGGTTGGTGTTTTGTTCTTCGTCCTTGGTGAAACTTCTTTGTGTTGGCCGAACCTAGCTAGGAGAAGAAGAAGGTTCTTGGTGGTTTCTCATCTCGGAATATCGTTGCCCACACAACGTCCGAGGTTAGAAGAGGAATACGGTAGAAGATCAAGAGGTTTTTCTACAAGGTATAACTAGTAATTTTTCTTTCCGCATCATACTAGTTATTTATGGAAATAATACCAAATACAAGAGGCTTACGATTCTAGAATTTCGAATATGTTTTTCGATGTTGTGTTCTTTTGTTTTTTCTTTTCCTTGTGATTTGATTGTTCTTTTCGGTTAACCTAAAGTTATTTTAGGAAATTAAATATTAGCTTTCTATAAAAGGTTTTGTCTAGTCGGTGGTGGTTGCTCCCATATCCAAGAAGGTCGTGTGCCTCGCCACGTCAGTACTGGGAACCAATTATGGAAATTAATATTTAATGGAATTAATAAGTTAAGGAGATTTGGGTCGAACGTGTTAAGTTCCGCAGGAGATCCAAGTCAAACCTAAAAGAACAAATAGATTAAGTTTTGGATCAAACGTGTTAAGTTCCGCAGGCGATCCAAAATTTAATTTAAAAGAACACATGGTAGCTAGGAAAAGGTTCAGACCTTTGTACAAAATTTTTGTACAGTGGAACCTCTAGGTTTTCCGAGTAGCAACCAACAATTGGTATCAGAGCTAGGGATTTGCCTCTGTGTATTTGGTATTAGTTTAATTATGCACATGTCATACATAATTTAGGCAGGTTAATAGTAGGATGCACTAACTTTGTGGATGCAGGATCCAACTATTATGGCTTTTAGTTATTATGTGTGTGATTGGACCCTTGGACATCTCAAGGGCATTTATATGTGTGTGCATGATTGTATTATAAAATACAGCAGGAGCTGTATTTAGTTTTATTAGGATTTTATTTTTGATCTAGATACATGTACATTTCTTTTATGGAATATAGGATCAAAAATGTAAAATTCTATTTATGTCGCGGATCGAATCTTGCAAAGCGTGGAACCTTCTAAGGACCAGAGGCGCAACGGAACTAGGAGCAAGATGGATGCGACAGATAGACCCGGTGGCGGTGGCCAAATATGGCAGCAGCTTGGGATGACAACACACGGAGGACAACTAGAGATAAAAGCCATAATAGTTGAAAATTAGTTTTTCTATTTATTACTTTTATATTGTGCTGTGTGTGCATGTTGGTTTACATATTTAGTAGGCTAGCATAGTTAAAATTCCTCATTTATAAATAACTAAGTGGGAGAGGAATTTTTAAGTAAATCCCATGGTCTCCATTACTGGTTTGTAAGTGATGCAAACAAGCTTGCGCATTGGCTCTGAGTGCCTTCCTCCATAACGGATGAGCTTGTTTATGGATCACTAGAACAGACTTCCAATTTTGGATGACTATAGGAAGTTAATTAAGAGCGTGTGATCTTCCCCAACGGAAGGGGCATAATCTTATTAATGGACTTAGTGTCAAGTAATGGTATACACTTAGACACATTTAATAGTATCCTCCCCAACGGAGTCACTACTTTCACTTGTGTGACCAAAGGGAAACCAACTATTGATTTGTCATAAAACTAGATTGGCAATATAATAAAATTAATAAACCCCTCATACAAATGTTTGAATTTGTATACGTCCACACTAACGTGACATACAAGATTCATGGTGTTTGAGGTAATTTTATTTGTCAAAAAGTTATATTGACAAGATAGTCAATGGGTAAAACCCTCCTCTTACAAATGATGAATTTGTATACGTCCACACTAACGTGGCATGCAAAATTCACGGTGTTTGAGGTGTTGGTGAATTTAAATAATATTGTTTGAGGAATCAATGTTATTTTAAATTCAAAGAGTTTTGACCAAATATTGATCAAAGACCGATCAACTATTAATTTTATTCGTCATAAAGTAAAGTTGACGAGATAATAAAATTAATGAATAAAATCTCCTCTTCGATTTTGTATACACAAAATTCATGGAGATTTTAAGGAGTTGATCTTGACCAAATATTTTTGTGATTCTTAGGATGTTTGTCAATCCCTAGTAGTCATACTATAGAAAAAGACTTAGTAGTCCCAATTGAAATGATTGGAAATAGGACTTGGACATTAAGGTAGACTGTCTTCTTAGAACTCTCTACTCATATAGAATTGCTAAATAGGCGTAAGCCTATTCGGATTCGGGAAATCCAGCACATATGTTAAAGAGAGATAATAATAAGTTGGATAGGAGTTCACTTGTTTGTAAGTTATCCTAGATAAACAAAAGTAGGTTTATAGTCTTAAAAATCAGAAGGTCATTGTTAGCATCAATGACTGATTTTAAAAGGACTATATAATGAACCACGTGCTCATAAGTAAATTTGTTCTTAAGGAAATAATAAAAGACATGTCTAATCTAGTACCAACTGTACAAGATGAGATACCACAAGAAAACTGCAACACGTATCACAAATGATACACAATTGTAGAAAATGCCTTGTCGTAGTGGGAGGGTTGTTAAGCAACCTTAAAAGATTCATGTTTTGGGAGAGTTTTTGAACTCGATCCCTGAAGGACATGAACCTGATCTCCGGACATATGACGAAGCACTCCAAGATAAATATGCAGCATCTTGGCAAAGAGTAATGAATAATAGAATTAGAATATATGTATTCTAATAAAATCTGGAAGCTTGTAGAACCACCAAGTGGTGTAAAAGCCTTTGGGTGTAAAAGGTCTATAATAGGAAAAAAGAGGGATAGACAGGGAGGTAGAAACCTTCAAAGCAAGGCTTGATGAAAAAGGAAACTTTTTTCACTGGTAGCTATGCTTAAGTCTATTCGGATTCTTTTATCTATTTGGCAAGTGGATGTCAAGACAACATTCCTTAATGGAAGTCTTGAAGAAAGCATCCATATAAAGCAACCAGAAGGGTTCATTGCAAAGGGCTAAGAGCATCTTGTGTAAAGCTCAATCAGTCTATGGACTGAGGCAAAGCTTCAAGGTCTTGGAACATCCGGTTTATCAAAGTAATCCAGACCTTTGGATTCATTTAGTAACTGGATAAGTCTTGTGTATACAAAAGGTGTGATGGAAGCGTGGTGGTATTTCTTATACTATACGTAGATAACATTTTTGGTAGTTGGAAACAATTTCAAAATGTTGTCAGAAGTAAGGGTATGGTTGTCCAAACAATTCGATATAAAGGACTTGGGAGAATGTATATATTCTTGAGATCAAAGTAATAAGGGATCGCAAGAAAAGAATATTTTACTTATTCCAAGCTTCATACATCGAAAAAATCCTTGCTCGTTTTAAAGCATGCAAAACTCCAAGAAAGGTTTCTTACCTTTTCAGGATGGAGTAACTTTATCTAAAGATATGTCTCTGTAGACATCAAAGGAGATAAAGGAAATAAAGGCAGTTTTTTATGCTTCGGCTGTCGGAAGCCTAATGAATGCTATGCACGAGATAAGAAATCTGTTTTGCCAAGGGCATAGTTGGCAGATATCAAAATAACGTTGGACAAGGACAGTGGACTGCAGTAAAGCATATATTGAAGTACCTTAGAGGCACTAGAGATTATATGCTAGCTTACAAGGCAGTTAATTTGGTCCTTGTGGGTTGCATGGATTTTGACTTCCAATCGGATAGGGACAATAATAAGTCAACCTCGGGGTTTTGTGTTTACTTTAGGAGGTAAAGTCATAACTATGGAAGAGTGATAAGCATAGGTGTTTTTCTGGACTCCACCATAGAAGCTTAGTATATGGCAAGCCTCTGAGGTAGCTATAAAAGCTGAATGACTCAATAATCTCAAGATAGACTTAGATATGATTTCTGGTTTGTCCAAAGATTATTACAATTTATTGTAATAATATTGGTGCAGTAGCAAACTCGAAGAAACCATAAGTCTATAAAGGCAAGTAAACACAATAGAGCGCAAGTACCACCCAATACGAGAAATCGTATAAACGAGGAGAAGTTGTTGCTGCCTAGATTGCATCAGGTGATGACCTATAGATCCTTCCACCGAGGTCCTTAAGGCAAGAGCTTTTGATGAACATGTTGAAGGGTTAGGAATCAGATGTATGGCAGCAGATATAGCAGCTTAGTCTTTTAGTATAAGTGGGAGATTGTTAGAGTGTATACTAAAAACCTAGCTTTTGGTATAAACATTTATCTAGAAATAAGAATCACATTGGTCAAATGTCTACATTTATGATAAATGTAGTTGTTCAATTAATTTATATTGTAGATAACATGGTGTGTGGTGTCACACACAGAGGATCATGTTATCAGTATCTTATAAATTATAAACAGTAGCTCATGACCATAATGGAAAGGAGCAAACCATTGGAAGGTCGTAGTGTAATTAGGTATCAGTTTATCTTGACTGTATAATTACACTAGTACACTCAGAGTGTATTGAGTAGGACCATTTGAGGTTGTTTCTTTTATACTGACTTTATAAAGAAACAAAGACCTCGGTTATTATGGAAGTGTGTGCTCTTAATCCTAATATAATAACAAGAACATATATTTGATATTTATTTCTTTAATTTATCAATGGGTGAGATTTAGTTCGATAAATCAATAAGCCCAATAAGTTGGGAAATGGTATCACTTATAGTGTGTGTTGTTGATTATAAAAGGAAACTGTGTCCTAGAGATACTAGGTTGATAATGTCCTCAAGAGGAGCTCATAAGGATTGTCATGTTAAACCCTGCAGGTGGACTTAGTCCGACATGACGATAAGGTTGAGTGGTACTACTCTTGGACTTAGATATTAATTAAATGAGTTGTCAGTAACTCACTTAATTAGTGGACATTCGATATCTTAAACACAGGGAGACTAACACACTCATAATAAGAAGGAGCTCAAAAATGTAATTTGGGATTGGTGCGGTAGTTCAATAATAGTTCTCTAGTGGAATGAATTATTATTGATAAAATTAAGTTGTGTGTTCGGGGCGAACACGGGATGTTTAATTTTATCGGGAGACCAAAACCAATTCCTTCTCTCGGTCCCTATCGTAGCCTCCTATTTATAGAGTACTATACCCACCTATACCCACCTTCATACCCATGAGAAAGGGGTCGGCCAAGCTAGCTTGTGGTTCAAGCTAGGGTCGGCCAAGCCTTGGTTCATGGGTGGCCGGCCCCCATTAGATTAAAAAGAATTTTAATTTTAATTTTTATTATGTGGAAGATATAATTTATTACAGAGAATTAAAATTAAAATATCTTTCTTTAAAAAGATCTACAAAAAGATTAAAAGAAAGAGATTAGATCTCTTTCCTTATTTGTAGATTGGAAAGATATTTTATTTTTTCTCTCTGAAAAATTATTCACATGTTGAAAATTAAAATTATAGAAATTTCTTTTTATCAACCATGAAGGGATTTTAAAAGGAAATTTTATTTTTAAAATTTCCAAAGACAAAAAAGGAAGTTTTAATTGTTGATTAAAATTATCCTATTTGCTCTACATGAGGTGGCCGGCCACATACACTTAATTAGGAAAATTTATTTAATTTTTTCTTAATTAATTGTTGTCAAGGAAAGTTAAGGAAATTTTATTATAAATAAATTTCCTTATTTGCCAAAGCCAAGGAATATAAAAGAAGGGGTAGGGGTGCTTTCATGGTGAACAACCTCTATTATTTTTCTCCCTCTTTTCCTTGGTGTGGTGGCCGGCCCTTCTCTTTCTCTCTTCTCCTCTTGTTGGCCGAAACCTATCTTCTTGGTGGAGCTTTTGTTTGTGTCTGGATCAAGGAAGGAGAAGAAGGAGAGAAAGCAAGTCTCATCTCTAGCATCCCTTGGAGCATTGGTGGTGGCCGAAATTATTCATCCTTGAAGAAAATTATTGTGGTCGGCCATCCTCTTCCTTTCTTCCTCTTTTGTGGTGGCCGAAACTTATCTCTTGCTTGGAGTTCTTGTGGTGGCCGGATACTACTTGGAGAAGAAGAAGAAGAAGGAGAGAAAGCTTGTATCCCTTGGAGCTTGGTTGGTGTTTTGTTCTTCGTCCTTGGTGAAGCTTCTTTGTGTTGGCCGAACCTAGCTAGGAGAAGAAGAAGGTTCTTGGTGGTTTCTCATCTCGGAAGATCGTTGCCCACACAACGTCCGAGATTAGAAGAGGAATACGGTAGAAGATCAAGAGGTTTTTCTACAAGGTATAACTAGTAATTTTTCTTTCCGCATCATACTAGTTATTTATGGAAATAATATCAAATACAAGAGGCTTACGATTCTAGAATTTCGAATATATTTTTCGATGTTGTGTTCTTTTGTTTTTTCTTTTCCTTGTGATTTGATTGTTCTTTTCGGTTAACCTAAAGTTATTTTAGAAAATTAAATATTAGCTTTCTATAAAATGTTTTGTCTAGTCGGCGGTGGTTGCTCCCATATCCAAGAAGGCCGTGTGCCTCGCCACATCAGTACTGGGAACCAATTATGGAAATTAATATTTAATGGAATTAATAACTTAAGGAGATTTGGGTCGAACGTGTTAAGTTCCGTAGGAGATCCAAGTCAAAACCTAAAAGAACAAATAGATTAAGTTTTGGATCAAACGTGTTAAGTTCCGCAGGCGATCCAAAATTTAATTTAAAAGAACACATGGTAGCTAGGAAAAGGTTCAGACCTTTGTACAAAATTTTTGTACAGTGGAACCTCTAGGTTTTCCGAGTAGCAACCAACAGATCCTCCTACAAACTTACTTGGTTCTGAATGGTATCTTTTAATTGCTAATCCTACTCTATATCTGGATAATTTATCTGTTTCATGTAAATGTACCAAATGCTACTTGGCTTGTCAATGCTCGATCTTTCCCCTGCGACTCGTTCTTCAATGACCCGGCCGATATATAAGTATCGCTCAATATTTCGATGGAACTTCCGATATCGGTCGATTTATTTTATTCAACCAATTTACCTCCTTGTCAGGTCTCATGGGTATTAATATTACACGTCCTATGTGACCGATTATGATGAGTCTTTAGTCAACAGATCTGAGTTACTTTTGTCCCAGTTGATCTATCAGGATGGCTCGATTTAACCAAGTTTCATCTATTGATAAATATCCGATGCTTGACTCATATTTTACTACACCCATGCTTTGAACCTATATTTATAATACTAAATTTTGCTTCGTCCTCATCAAGTCTCTTCAAAAATTATTTCTAGGGAAACTTTACACCTTTTTCGAGGTAGTTTATTTGATTTTATCTCTTTCCCTTGAATTTATTCTCTAATATTATTACATATTTATGACGATTGACATTCTAAGCACCTTTTATCCTCCTTTTCCCTTTCGTCTCTTCTGTTTAGAGGTTTTAGCACAGGACTAGAAGAGGGACAAGGGTTTACGGAGTCTTCCTCTGCTTTCTTCCGTCTATCATTTCGCTTCTCAATTCCTTTTCTTCTGACCACTTCTCCTTATGGCGGTTTCCTCTCCGGCGTGGTTCCTCTCGTGTTCTTCCGACCTCACAGATACAGAAGAAGTGGATTTACAGGCAACCTATGGTTTTCCCTCTTATATTGTCCGTCCTGCTCCTCATGAGGGTCCTCGCCTTCCTCCCTTAGGCTGTATCTCCATCCTCAGGGACCAAGTCTTGCAGGGTTTCAGATTTCCCCTTCACCCTTTCTTTTGTGAGGTTAGCCATTATTTTGCTATCCCGCTAAACCAGTTCGTCCCTCAATCCTTTTCCATTCTAATGGGCTTCATTGGAGTATCTAAACTGTTAGATTTCCCACTGTCTCCTCGTCTTTTCCATCACTTCTTTATCCCTCGTCGGGTAGATGTTGGTGTTTTTAAGTTTCAGTCTCGTCCCAAAGCCATTCTATTTAATCGCATTCCCCCTCAAGGTGAATGGTATAAATTTTTTTTTTATATGCGTCTTCCCTCTCCTCCTCCATTTCCTATTCAATGGATACATGATCTGCCCCCGCTTCCTGGCACTCACGGTCTTCTCAATGATCCCTCTGTTGCCTCTGTTCTGCCTAAACTGCGAGGGGCAAAGTTCAGTTTGCCGCATCTGATTGAAGAGGGTTTGATGTTTCCTTTCGGGATAGACCCCATTGACACTCCCTTGGACAGTTCCTTTGGTAGGTATAATTATTTTGTCTTGCCTATGCTAATTAGCATATCCTTTTTGATAATGGTGTTTGCTCTCTGTATTGCAGCTGATGCTCTTCTTCCAGCCTTCATGTACAAAAATTCTGCTATGACTAAATCTTTTATCAATAACCTTGGGGAAGAATGGTTACATACCCGCCGATCCGATCCTAATCCTTCTACTTTAGGATTGCTTTCAGAGGAAGAACGACAAGAAGAGGCTGCCTCACTTGCCGAAGAGGAGGAAGAAGAGCCTTTTGTTACCTTGGTTCAGAAGCCAAACCTTACTAAGACTTCTCCTTTTAGTGATTTCTTCGGTACTTTTGTGCAAGCTCCTCTCGTCCCAGCACCCATCTCTCTTGAGAGAGGTAAGGCCTCGACAGCTCCCACTCATCTTATCTCTAATCCTGCTCTTAGGATGATGAGACCCGGCCTGCTTATCCCTTCTTCTTCTATTGTTTCAGCTCCTCCGATTTCTCCTCCTGGGAAGGATGATATCCCTCCTGCGTTTTCTGCTCCTTTGGCATTGGCCTTGTCCCCCTTGACCTCTAGGTCTCGAGCCAAACGGACGCCTTGTCGGAGATCCTCTCCAAATATTAGCCCTTCAGCTGTTGAATCCCCCTCCCCTGTCTTACCATCGATTCCATCTACTTCTTTTTCTGCTCCTCTTGTTTCTTCTTTTCCTCCTATCGCGTCTTCTTCTTCTTCTTTACCTCCTGTGTCCTCCATTCCTCGACCTTTGTTCAGACAAGCTCTGGGTCTTCCTTCTCAATTGGGACGGCCCTCTGAACCGTCTAGCTATGGCTCGTTACAACTACAGGGCTTATTAGCTGAATCTTGGTCACAAGGTCAAGAGCAGCTAAGGGGCCTTAGTCTTCCTCATCGAGCTGATTGTCATAGTCGCCAGGCAATAGCGGTAAGCATTTCTAGTTATATGCTATCAATTTTGTCTACTGATTCCTAATTACCTTGCCTTTTTGTTTAGTTACTTGCCTCAAGTTTACAAATTGACCAGCTGCTCGTAACTAAAGATCAGGAGAACCAGAAGTTAAAAACTCAACTGGAAACATTGAGGGCCGTGTCTCCTTCTTTTAATAGTGACCTGACTCAATTACAAGAGAAGGTGGTTCTACAGGATCAACAGTTGGGGATCCTAAAACAAGAGTTGGAAGAGTGCCAGCAATTATTAAAAGATAAAGAGGTGGCTGGGAAAACTTTAGAGTTACAAGTGGATCGACTGCATTCCGGTCTTCGACTAGAGATTGCTTTAAAAGAGAAAGCTCTTTTAGATGCTTCTCAGAAAAGTCTTATTTTAGAGAAAGTAGAGAAGCTTCATAATGCCTGTCTTTCTGACCAAGCTCAAGACCTGGCTTCTCATGATTTCGCTATTCTACAGGAACAAGAGTAGAGGAAAGCTCAAGATCACGAGTTATCACTGCTCCAGAAGGAATTGGAACAGCTGAGATCGGAGAAGGATGTTTTAAGAGAACAAAACACAAAATTGCAAGCTGACTTCCAAAGCTATAAGGAGCAGGAAAAGAGTCGGTGGGAAGAGTGGCGGCAGGCTTACTTAAAATCTTCAGCCTTTGCCCAGGAATTTGTTCGCAGGATAGTGGGTGCTCTAAATCATTCCGTATCGGGAGTTCTTCAACAGCTGTGAGAGGGTGGATATCTACCCAGGGAACCTCCCCTTTCTTTCATAAGTCGCCGCAGGCTTAATGAAGAACTACCCTCAGATTTGAAAGGCCCTTTTCCGAATGTTTAAGGAACTTATTCATAAAAACTTGTAAAGTAAGAACTGACAATGAGAAAAAGGTGCAGTTGATACCGAATGATTAAGTATTTGCAAGATATAAGAAAATTTTAACACTTACTTGCTTCTTCTTTATGCTAGTTTGAGAATACCCCTTCTGGAATGCTCTTGATTGCTGAATATAAACTTTATTTTAAAAATCCTTTGTTCATCTTTCAAAGATGAGCCTTATCTTGATGAGTTCTTTTTTAAGTAACATCCAGCGTGCTACGTATTTCCCCATGGATGAATAATCTTAGTTGAAAATATCCGGACTCCCCTATAGAATCCCCTCTTGATTCCTGGTTAATTAGGCTTCGAAGCCTGGAGATCCCCTGCTTAATTATACTTTGCGCGGGTTTAGAATCTCTGACTTCTTCTGTGAAAACCCACCTGATGTATTTCATAGAATTTCCCAATTGGCTCTGAAATTGTTACGCCCCAGAGGAGTCCCTGTCCGAAGAAATTTCGGCAGCACCTCCCCTGTACGGCGGACAATCTGAAACTTCCTACATACACAATATACATCAGCCACAGGCGGCTGGAATATACACACAACCACGCAGTTATATGATATAGCCTACTCGGCTGATACAATAAAAACACAACCACGCAGTTATAAGTAAAGCAGCCCACTCGGCTGTACCAAAATCAAAACACAACGGAAAACGACAGAAACCATATATAAACCAAACACAAAACTGCTAGCCGGCTAGGCTTACACAACCAACAACCAATACAAAATATTACATAACAACATCAACACTCCAAAAATAAAACCGGAGTACAGAGATAAACAAAATGATACATAAACAATAAAAGATAAGTGAAACCGATAAGTCTTCTGATGTGACGTGGGGACCAGCAGACAGGATATTCCAAGCGACACCAAAACCAACCTGGTACCTGAAAAAGATAGTATCAACGGGGGTGAGTTCAACAACTCAGCGAATACCAATGGACATGAGTAGTAAGATATATCTAACAGCAACAAACATGGAATACAGCTTCCTAATCATATAAAGGGAATACGCAAAACTGAAAGGTAACTGAGGAAGCTGTATTCACCAGGAACTCCTATCCAGACAAAAGGGTCGTCAAACCGAAAGTGTCAATAATCCTGTATGCAGGTCAAAAGTATGTATCCAATCAAAATGCAGCAACCAAATGCAGCAAACACAATCATAAAAATATAAATGCATCAATGCATATGATGCTAATGATGCGTCCTGGTCACCCCTGACGCCAGTCAGTCATCTCACACACAAATGGTGAGACCGAGTGGGTAGGGTGTGACAACGCACTCTGTCGTCACTACTCCCGATGAGTGACCGAGTGGACGGGATGTTGTCGAGTACTCCTGTCCCGTGACCCCAAATCATAAATGGGGAGCTCAATGCTCTCATCTCCCTGACACGATGACGGGAGGATATCTCTCGGCTACCACGCGAGTCACCGACCAACGGAGCCAAACAGTCCACCGTCTGGCTACTACATCGCTACACTAAATGCCGTGAGCCAAACAGAGCGGAACTGTCACGGCTACCATGCCGAGTCCTCGCACTCAACTGAAGCAGAACCGCCACACACCGTCTCGATATACCACTAATCCATGAGTGGTGGTGTGTGCAAGATACATGGCGATGTGCTCAACTATAGTGGAGCCGACAATCGCGCAGCATGCAATCATGATGCATGACACTAAGCATAGTCATAAACTGATCAGCATAACCATGTCCATATATGTATAATATGGGTACCACAGTATCAGTGAGTCAAATCCACGAATCTAGGGTATACAGATCCTCTATGGTATAACAACCTAGATCCTAAACATATCCTCCTTCCATAACATATGTACCAACAATATACACAGATCAAAGAATCAGAGTCTAGGTACACGAATCATATATGATATACAAATAGAGGTACACAAGCCAGGTATGGTATAAAAACCTAAGTATCGGATATTCTAGATACACCTGCCAGAAATAAAATCCAGAACCTAGTCCTAACCTCAGTAGAACATGGTATGTCACTTACTCTAGGAACTAAGGTACTCATGGTAATACAGTACTCATGGCAATAAGATACTCATGGTAACAAATCACGAGATATAAGCACGGATACATAACAAGCGACAAACCTAACATGCTATGGATATCAAACAGTGATATACCAAAGACAAACATGTTCATTGCTTGCAGCTATAAAGTACTATGCATATCCAAATGACGATATCATAAAAGATAAGTCAAGAGGTACCCGCCTCCGATATAGATCGAATCGAACCAATCCGATGTCGAGACGCGCAATCTCGAATCACAGTCCTGTAACAATATGATATACGGATTTAGCTAATTACATATAAATTAATTAGCTAAATCATATCCCCAAGAAATTAACCTAAATCCAAATCCAATTATATATGTATCAATTCATACCTAAAACAACATGTATCAAGAGCGTGCCAACTAAATCCATAAACTAAACCCTTACCTTACTGCTGCGGGACGAGGTTGTTGCTTGAAATCAAAACTTACTGCCAGCAAATATAAACTCACCAATCCGTGACCTAGATTAGCAGCAAAGAAGAACATGAACTGCGATCTAGCCACAGCCCTAATTCCACAGCTAGGTATGACCCTTACCTTCAAGATTCGGCTAGGGCAGAGAAAATATGGGTCGGCACTAGGGCTGAGGAGCGGCAACAAGTGGCAGCGTCGGCTGTGGTGAAAACAGGAGTGCTAGGGCAGAGGCGACAGCGCTGCTCTGGTCTAGTGAGGCAGCGGCTTCGGCAGGGCTCAGTGGCGGCCGGCTATCGGCTGTGGTGGCGGCGCGAGGTGGCTTGGGCAGAGGCGCTTGTGTGCGGCTCGGGAGGAAGAGGGAAAGCCATTCTGCCGGAAATGGCTAAGGCACAGGGGGTGCGGCGCTGGCTCCGTGTGTCGTCGACGGCTAGGGCACCGAGACAGAGAAGAAGTGAGGAGATGGGTCGGCGGCGGTGCTAGGGCACGACGACGGCGATGTCGGGCAGAAGGGTGCGTCGCAAGGAATGATGAGAAGAGAAGGGAGGCGGCTGGTATCGGCGCAGAGGAAGAAACCGCCGGCACCGGCGGTTAGGGCTTTTGGCGTCGGGTTCGGGAGTGAGGGAGAAGAGAGGTGCGGGTGAGGGCTCGGGGAAAAGAATAAGAGAAAAAAAAAGAAAAACAAAGGAAAAAGAAAAGAAAAAGGAAAAGAAAATAAATCTTTTCCTTATTAAAACAGGGTAGCCTAAATAGGCTTTTCCGGGTCCCGTTTTTATCCCCGTGAACTTGTCCGTACGAGCTCCGAAAAATTCCCGAAAAATTTTCAAAAATTCAAAAAAAAATTCCCTCATTAATATTGGCATGTTTTCGGTATTTTACATTCTCCTCCACTAATAAAAATTTGCTCCCCAAATTTCAGTATTAACCATCAGCAAATACTAACAACAGATATAGAAAGTATAAATGCTGAACGGTAAATTAAAGCACATACCTCAAGTGAAAAGATGGGGTATCGAGCTCGGATCATATCCTCGAGCTCCCAGTTAGCCTCCTCATCCGAATGATACTGTCATCTGACTTTAACCAGTCGGATAGTCTTGTTCCACAACTGATGCTCTTTCCGGTCTAAAATCTGTACCGGAATCTCCTCATAAGTGACGTCAGGCTGAACGACGCTGTGATATCTGTCAGTACATGTGTCGAGTCAGATATATACCTCATCAGCATAGACACATGGAATACGTCGTGAACACCCGCCAAAGCTGGTGGTAGCACTAAACAATAAGCTACCGCTCCAACCCTTCGCAAGATCTGGAAAGGTCCAAAGTATCGAGGAGCTAGCTTGCCTCTGAGGCCAAATCTCTTCACCCCTTTCGTGGGTGAAACCCGCAGAAATACTTGATCACCAATAGAGAACTCCAAAAGTCTCCGTCTCCGATCAGTATAACTCTTCTGGCGGTTCTGCGCCTCTGACATCCTCCATCTGATAATACGGATCATCTCTGCCTCATGCGGAGCTCTATGAGGTCCCGACAACTGGGCCTCCCCAACCTCATCCAGAGGGTGGGTGTCCGACAAGGGCTACCATACAACACTTCAACGGTGGCATTAGGATAGTCGAATGCAACCCGTTGTTGTAGGCGAACTCTACCAATGGCCAATGATCCGCCCAACTGCCTCCAAAATCCAATACACAAGCCTCAACAAGTCCTCTAGAGTCTAAATGGTCCACTCTACTGTCCATCTGTCTGTGAATGGAAAGTTGTACTGAAACAGAGCTGCGTGCCCAAGGCCTGTTGCAGACTCTGTCAAAAAAATGAGACGTGAACCGGGAGTCTCTATTCGAAATAATAGTCAATGAGACACCCCGTGATTTGATGATCTCCCGGCAAAACAGATCTACCAATCGATCGAGGGAATCAGTCCTCCGGATCGCTAAGAAGTGCGCGGATTTGGTTAATTGATCAACGATTACCCAAATCGCGTCATGGTCTCGTCATGTCCTCGGCAAACTCACCACAAAGTCCATAGTAATATGTTCCCATTTCCACTCGGGAATAGGAATCCGCTGAAATAAACCGGCAGGTCTCTGGTGCTCAGCCTTCACTTGCTGATAGACAAGACATCTAACTACAAAATTCCGCGATGTCTTTCATCATACCGTTCCACCAATAAGAACGCCTCAAATCTCGGTACATACGGGTACCGCCTGGGTGGATCGCAAATCGAGAGTAATGAGTCTCCTGAAGTAGCTCCTATAAGACCGGATGAGACTGAAATACGCAAAATCTGTCTCGAAAGTGTATAACACCCTCCTCGTCTCGTGTGAACTCGGTCTGCTGCCCGGAAGCTATCTAGCTGCAAATAAACTGCAAATACTGATCAGCAGCCTAGGGCTCTCGGATCCTCGTCCTGATCGACGACTAAGCAGCCATGGTAACAAGAATACCCTGCTCTGTCTGTAACCACAACTCGGTGGCAAGCCAAAGTCACTCTAGACTTCCGGCTAAGTGCGTCGACAACCACATTAGCTTTTCCTGGGTGATAGCTAATGGTACAATCAAAATCCTTCAGGAACTTCATCCATCTTCCCTGTCGGAGATTAGATTCCTTTCTAAGTGAACAAATATTTGAGACTCTTATGGTCCGTGAGAATCTCAAATGTAACACCGTATAGATAAGGCTGCCAAATCTTCAAGGCACAAAATAATGACGGCCAGCCACAAGTCATAATCTGGGTAGTTCTACTCATGCTCCTACAACTGTCGAGAAGCATAGGAGACTACTCTATCGTGCTGCATCAGAACAATGCTCAAACCCTGAATAGTTGCGTCGGTGTAGAGGACATATCCGTCCTCTCCAGAAAGTAAAACCAAAACTGAAGTCGATACTAATCTCCGCTTCAGCTCTTGGAAGCTGGTCTCGTAGTCCTCGGATCACATGAACTTCACGCCTTTCCTGGTCAGGCGTGTCAGTGACATAGCTAACTGTGAGAAACCCTCAACGTATCTCCAGAAATATCGAGCCAAACAAAGGAAGTTGGGAGCCTCTTCTATAGACTCCGTTTACTCCCAACGGTAACAACCTCGATCTCCTGTGGAACCACAGTATACTCCTACTGGTCATCATGTGTCTCAAACATCTCACAGAAGACACCCAAAACACGCACTACTGATCGTCGCATATAGATGTTCTCGTCGAGACAATCTCTAGATCTATGCAAAGGTGGTGCACGTGACTCACCTCGGATCAGAAATAGATCACCACAACGTCAGCAAAGACAATGGAAACCAATCCAAACATCCTAGGGATACCCAAATCATCGAGTCCATGCAACATCTAGGGCACCGCAAGCCATAATGGTAAAACCAAGACACATAATGTCCGTATCACAGACATTCCTAACCATAAGATCCTCAACAATAAGTCTGAAATATGATCACCAACAATACAAATCACCAAAAATAGATCCTCCAGTGTGAGAGCAACGCTCCATCACACGAAATACCACATATGTGGGAGTAACGCTCTACCACAAGAAATCTTTCATATGTGGGAGCAACGCTCCACTACAAATAATTCGTAACATATATCTACAATAAATATGGAAGCAATGCTCCACTACAAGCAATCCGCAATATGTGGGAGCAACGCTCCACCACAGAACAATCCCTAAATATGTGGGAGCTACGCTCTACCACAACAATCCAGAATATGTGGGAGCTACGCTCTACCACAACAATACATAAGTGCCCAAAGCACCTAACTATCTAGCTAGAGACCGCACGAGATCTCTCTATCACAGATCACTGTGGTTAGCCTAGGGTATAACCACCCAGTAAGCAAATCAAATCCATAGTCAACTCTATCATCCTCCTAGTGGGTCGGTCACCCACTAATGGGAGAACTAATTGACAGGGTAAAACAATCAATATCATAATGTAGACACTTACACTCTACATTCAACATAGGTAGAATCATCATGATACTACCAACAATGCACCTGGCACATGTGCACACACAACATAGGTATGATCGACATACACAACATAGGTATGATCGACATAATCATCCAATTAATACACACCAAACACACTCATAGCACAGGTATAAATCAGTGTAATACCTCCAACATTACCTACCGAACTCGTGTGTATATATCAACATAGATATAATCGACAATACACTTCAAACAACCTCACATGGTATATATACACCTATGCCAAAAGTTTAATCAACGTAATACTTCCAAACAAGCCTAATAGACACAAGTGCATCCACAAATCAAATATAATCAATAAGATACCTCAAATATTACACCGAATACATCTGCACATATCACAACTCCGATTTAGTCGACAAGATACTTCCAACATGACATTCACACTCATGTGCACATACCACGACACAGATTTAAATCGATAAGATACCTCCAATATGTCAATCAAGCACGTACAGCTAACTAAATAGCTATAATCCACAAGAAACCTACAATAACCATATCTAGATGGGAATACCCTCACTATCCACAAATGAACTATCCATCATGGAACTCCTTCAACTCATAACAATCATATGTACACTTCATAGATATGCATAATCAGCATATTTAATCCAATTTATCACACAAACCCTATGTCATCTTGTAAGTTATCCAATTAGGTACATGCAGTCTAAAAATTAAAGTACCCATACTGACCAAATCGTCAATAGTATATGGCTAATTCAATCCTTTCCCACGTCAGTATAAGTTAAGTACTCGATGTGCTCAAGATATCCAACTAAGCACGAATAACCCAAGATTCAAACATCTAAAAGTAAAGTAGGTCAATCCCCTACTAATCGGATCAACAAAACTAATCGGTCATCTACTAACTAATCAAGAATAAATAAAGTCTCTACAAGCATCTAGGGTAAATCGATCACGACTACCTAAGTCAACAAACGTCAATCTATCTTCTACTGACCGATCTAACAAGAGTAAATCAATTATCTACGGATGAAATTAACTAAGATAACATGGTATACTACTGGCTAGGTCATCATAAAGATATAAATACTATCCACTACCCAGCTAATAAAAGCAGAGGCCGGTATGTGCCTCAATCTGCTAACCAACTGGTAATAACATAAGCTAAAAAAACTACTGGTGTATGATATGATAAATCACCAGAAACTGTAACCCTTAATCTCTATCAAGGTCGATCATCATCAGGGTTTTACCTAATACACAAAATATCTACTATCTCAACTAGACAGGTACTAGTAAAGAGTGCTAATACATGTCACAAACTATAATAATCAACGGTGCATATACTAACAAAAAGGTAGGATAACAGTATACCAACATACCTCCTATAGCTTGGAGATGTCCTGCTGCTGCCAGGTCCCAAAGCCCGAAAAGTCACATCGAGAAAACCAAATCACGAAAAACCTCAACACGAAAAACAACAATCAAGTATTGCCTACCTGACTCTGATACGAAAATTTAAAACACGTAGCAAGTATCGTATACCTGCTCTGATACCACTAAATTGTCACGCCCCAGAGGAGTCCCTGTCCGAAGAAATTTCGGCAGCACCTCCCCTGTACGACGGACAATCTGAAACTTCCTACATACACAATATACATCAGCCACAGGCGGCTGGAATATACACACAACCACGCAGTTATATGATACAGCCTACTCGGCTGACAGAATAAAAACACAACCACGCAGTTATAAGTAAAGCAGCCCACTCGGCTGTACCAAAATCAAAACACAACGGAAAACGACAGAAACCATATACAAACCAAACACAAAACTGCTAGCCGGCTAGGCTTACACAACCAACAACCAATACAAAATATTACATAACAACATCAACACTCCAAAAATAAAACCGGAGTACAGAGATAAACAAATTGATACATAAACAACAAAAGATAAGTGAAACCGATAAGTTTTCTGATGTGACGTGGGGACCAGCAGACAGGATATTCCAAGCGACACCAAAACCAACCTGGTACCTGAAAAAGATAGTATCAACGGGGGTGAGTTCAACAACTCAGCGAATACCAATGGACATGAGTAGTAAGATATATCTAACAGCAACAAACATGGAATACAGCTTCCTAATCATATATAGGGAATACGTAAAACTGAAAGGTAACTGAGGAAGCTGTACTCACCAGGAACTCCTATCCAGACAAAAGGGTCGTCAAACCGAAAGTGTCAATAATCCTGTATGCAGGTCAAAAGTATGTATCCAACCAAAATGCAGCAACCAAATGCAGCAAACACAATCATAAAAATATAAATGCATCAATGCATATGATGCTAATGATGCGTCCTGGTCACCCCTGACGCTAGTCAGTCATCTCACACACAAATGGCGAGACCGAGTGGGTAGGGCTGTGACAACCGTGCACTACTCCTGATGAGTGACCGAGTGGACGGGATGCTGTCGGAGTACTCCTGTCCTGTGACCCCAAATCATAAATGGGGGAGCTCAATGCTCTCATCTCCCGGTACACGATGACGGGGAGGTATCTCTGCCGGCTACCACGCTGAGTCACCTGACCAACGGAGCCAAACAGAGTCCACCGTCTGCCGGCTACTACACTGCTACACTAAATGCCAGCGGAGCCAAACAGAGCGGAACTATCTGCCGGCTACCACGCTGAGTCCTCAGACCAACGGAGCCAAACAGCAGAACCGCCACACACCTGTCTGATATACCACTAATCCATGAGTGGTGGTGTGTGCAGTACATATAACTGGCGATGTGCTCAACTATAGTGGAGCCGATAATCGCGCAGCATGCAATCATGATGCATGACACTAAGCATAGTCATAAACTGATCAGCATAACCATATCCATATATGTATAATATGGGTACCACAGTATCAGTGAGTCAAATCCACGAATCTAGGGTATACAGATCCTCTATGGTATAACAACCTAGATCCTAAACATATCCTCCTTCCATAACATATGTACCAACAATATACACAGATCAAAGAATCAGAGTCTAGGTACACGAATCATATATGATATACAAATAGAGGTACACAAGCCAGGTATGGTATAAAAACCTAAGTATCAGATATTCTAGATACACCTGCCAGAAATAAAATCCAGAACCTAGTCCTAACCTCAGTAGAGCATGGTATGTCACTTACTCTAGGAACTAAGGTACTCATGGTAATACATTACTCATGGCAATAAGATACTCATGGTAACAAATCACGAGATATAAGCACGGATACATAACAAGCGACAAACCTAACATGCTATGGATATCAAACAGTGATATACCAAAGACAAACATGTTCATTGCTTGCAGCTATAAAGTACTATGCATATCCAAATGACGATATCATAAAAGATAAGTCAAGAGGTACCCGCCTCCGATATAGATCGAATCGAACCAATCCGATGTCGAGACGCCCAATCTCGAATCACAGTCCTGTAACAATATGATATACGGATTTAGCTAATTACATATAAATTAATTAGCTAAATCATATCTCCGAGAAATTAACCTAAATCCAAATCCAATTATATATGTATCAATTCATACCTAAAACAACATGTATCAAGAGCGTGCCAACTAAATCCATAAACTAAACCCTTACCTTACTGCTGCAGGATGGGGTTATTGCCGAAATCAAAACACCCCACAATATATAAAACCTCACCAATCCGTGACCTAGATTAGCAGCAAAGAAGAACATGAACTGCAATCTACCCACAACCCTAATTCCACAGCTAGGTATGGCCCTTACCTTCAAGATTCGGCTAGGGCAGAGAAAATATGGGTCGGCACTAGGGCTGAGGAGCGGCAACAAGTGGCAGCGTCGGCTGTGGTGAAAACAGGAGTGCTAGGGCAGAGGCGACAGCGCTGCTCTGGTCCAGTGAGGCAGCGGCTTCGGCAGGGCTCAGTGGCGGCCGGCTGTCGGCTGTGGTGGCAGCGCGAGGTGGCTTGGGCAGAGGGGCCTGTGTGCGGCTCGGGAGGAAGAGGGAAAGCCATTCTGCCGGAAATGGCTAAGGCACAGGGGGTGCGGCGTTGGCTCCGTGTGTCGTCGACGGCTAGGGCACCGAGACAGAGAAGAAGTGAGGAGATGGGTCGGCGGCGGTGCTAGGGCACGACGACGGCGATGTCGGGCAGAAGGGTGCGTCGCAAGGAATGATGAGAAGAGAAGGGAGGCGGCTGGTATCGGAGCAGAGGAAGAAACTGCCGGCACCGGCGGTTAGGGCTTTTGGCGTCGGGTTCGGGAGTGAGGGAGAAGAGAGGTGCGGGTGAGGGCTCGGGGAAAAGAATAAGAGAAAAAAAAAAGAAAAACAAAGGAAAAAGAAAAGAAAAAGGAAAAGAAAATAAATCTTTTCCTTATTAAAACAGGGTAGCCTAAACAGGCTTTTCCGGGTCCCATTTTTATCCCCGTGAACTCGTCCGTACGAGCTCCGAAAAATTCCCAAAAAATTTCCAAAAATTCAAAAAAAAATTCCCTCATTAATATTGGCATGTTTTCGGTATTTTACAGATTTATTGTCTCCGGTTCCCCCTATGAAGACCCGAACGAGTTGGTTCATAGGATTTCCTGATCGATTTTGCTCTGGAATAGTTTAGAGTCTTCAGATCCTCCTATGAATACCCGACCGAGTTATTTCATATAATTTTCCGATCGACTTTTGCTCTGGAATAGTTTAGAGTCTCCGGTTCCTCCTATGAAGACCCGACCGAGTTACTTCATAGAATTTCCCGATCGACTTTGATTTATCTTGGTTTATAGTCTCCGATTCCTCCTATAAAGACCCGTCCGGCTTACTTCATTGGATTTGCCCGATCGACTTTTGCTCTGGAATAGTTTAGAGTCTCTGGTTCCTCCTATGAAGACCCGACCGAGTTACTTCATAGAATTTCCCGATCGACTTTGCTCTGGAATAGTTTAGAGTCTCCGGTTCCTCCTATGAAGACCCGACCGAGTTACTTCATAGAATTTCCCGATCGACTTTTGCTCTGGAATAGTTTAGAGTCTCCGGTTCCTCCTGTGAAGACCCGACCGAGTTACTTCATAGAATTTCCCGATCGACTTTTGCTCTGGAATAGTTTAGAGTCTCCGGTTCCTCCTATGAAGACCCGACCGAGTTACTTCATAGAATTTCCCGATCGACTTTGCTCTGGAATAGTTTAGAGTCTCTGGTTCCTCCTATGAAGACCCGACCGAATTACTTCATAGAATTTCCCGATCGACTTTTGCTTTGGAATAGTTTAGAGTCTCCGGTTCCTCCTATGAAGACCCGACCGAGTTAATTCATAGAATTTCCCGATCGACTTTGATTTATCTTGGTTTATAGTCTCCGATTTCTCCAATGAAGACCCGTCCGGGTTACTTCATAGGATTTTCCCGATCGACTTTGATTTATGGAAATATAATATTTAGGCTAACCTCGTGTTGGCTCACACTTCCTTGAGGGGAGCTGAATAGGACTCTTAGGATTTTCCCTTATTTTACTGCTTGAAAAATAGAAAAAGAAAGATTCTTCTGATGCTTATCAATTTGCATGAGCCATATTTATTTCCTGCGTCGATATTTATCTTGCTTGGTTTTCATCAAAAGAAGCAAAGTACATAAACTGCAGGTATCTTAATTCACCTGGGATTTCCAATAATTGTGAACACATTTAAAGTAATATGATCAAATCAGGCTCGATAAGGTTGCAAATGATTAGCGCTCCAAGGGCGCTCCAAAATTCTTCCTTCAGCATCTTGGAGATAGTACGAGCCTGATGCGAGTTTTTCTATTACTTTATAAGGTCCTCCCCACTGTGGTGCCAACTTGCTGACATTCCCCATAGGCTTAACTCGCTTCCATACCAAATATTCTACTTGGAAAAATCTGGGGATGACTCTTTTGTTATAGTTTTGTCTCATCCGCTGTCGATATGATATAAGACGAGTAGCCGCTTTATCTCTTATTTCCTTATTTCCCCAATTAGGTCCAGCTCCATAAGTCGTCGGTCTCTATTATCCTCATCATACAATTGTCTTCTGTCCGATTCTACTCCTACCTCAATGGGGATTACTGCTTCTCCTCCATAGACTAACTAGAAAGGAGTAATTCCTGTAGCTTCACGAGGCGTAGTACGATATGCCCAAAGAACACTGGGTAACTCATCTACCCAGCTACCTCCGACATGATCCAGCTTAGTTTTCAGGCCTCTAATAATCTCCCTATTAGTTACCTCTGCTTGACCATTGCTCTGCGGGTGAGCCACGGAGGTGAAGGCCTGGGTAATCCCATAACTGTTGCACCAGTCTAAAATCCTATCCCCTTGGAATTGTCTTCCATTATCAGAGACCAATTTATGAGGAATGCTAAACCTGCAGATTATATTTTTCCATAAAAATTTAATAACTGCATCTTCAGTAATTCGAGCAAGTGGTTCTGCCTCTACCCATTTAGAAAAATAATCCACTGCTACCAATAAGAATTTTCTCTGTGCAGCTGCCATAGGAAACGATCCTACTATGTCCATGCCCCACTGATCAAAGGGACATGCCACTATAGAGGTTCTCAATAACTGTGTAGGATGATGTGAGATATTTTGATGCTTTTGACAAGAAACACAAGTTCTCACCAGCTTGTTGGCATCTTCATGTAAAGTGGGCCAAAAATATCCTGCTGATAGAATTTTATGGGCCAAAGATCTTCCCCCTATATGACTACCACAGGAACCTTGATGCATCTCCTGTAAAATAAATTGTGTATCTTCTGTACCCACACACTTGAGCAAAGGTCTGGAAAAAGCTCTTTTATATAATTGCTCTCCTACCATAGTATATTGAGCAGCTCGTTTCTTAAATACCCTGGCTTGTTCTGTATCTTTCGGAAGAAGACCCTGTTGTAAATATAATATGATTTGAGCTCGCCAATCACCCTGAATTTCTATATCGGTTTGTCTTTCAATACAAGAGATTAACAGAGTCTGTTCCACTGGTCGATCAAGATTCCACGGCACTACAGCAGAGGCTAATTTAGATAACTCATCTGCCACCTGATTCTTAGATCGGGGAATTTTTTGTATGCTCACATCTTGAAATTGAGCCTTCAATTTATCAAATGTTTCAGCATATAACTTAAGCCTGTCATTATTAATTTCGAAATTACCTGATAATTGTTGGGCTGCTAGCTGAGAATCAGAATATATAAGGACTCGAGCTGCCCCTACATGCCGAGCAGCTTGCAAGCCGGCTATTAGAGCTTCATATTCAGCCTCATTGTTGGTAGCTCTGTAATTTAACCTGATGGAGAGTTGAAGTCTGTCTTCTTTTGGGGATATAAGGAGGATACCAATTCCGCTGCCTTGTCTAGTTGAAGAGCCATCTACATAAATCTTCCAGATATCTTCTTCTTCTGGGCCTTGAACCTCTATGATGAAATCTGCTAGAGCTTGCGCCTTGATGGCCGAGCGGGGTTGATACTGAATGTCATATTCCCCAAGCTCGGTTGTCCATTTGATCAACCGTCCCGATGCCTCTGGGTTGAGTAACACCCGTCCTAGAGTGCTATTGGTTAAGACAATAATCTCATGTGCTAAGAAATATGGGCGTAACCTCCGAGCAGTCAATATTAGAGCATAAGCTAATTTTTCTAGTGTAGTGTATCTACACTCAGCTCCTTTTAATAAATGACTAGAAAAGTATACAGGTTGTTGTTCTGTTCCCTCTTGCTTGACTAACACAGAGCCCACAGCATTTTTATTAGCCGACAAATATACCCACAGAGTCTCTCTTACTATAGGTTTAGCCAATACAGGGAGGGTAACCAGATAATCTTTCAATTCTTGGAAAGCCTTATCACATTCTTCATTCCACTGAAACTTATTAGCCTTTCTGAGTATTTTAAAGAAATGGAAACTACGATCGGCTGATCTAGAAATAAATCTAGATAAGGCTGTGATTCGGCCTGTCAATCTTTGAGCTTCCCTCATGTTGCGGGGTGGCTCCATGTTCTGTAGTGCCTTGACTTTGCTTGGGTTGGCCTCTATCCCCCGTTCGGACACCATGTATCCCAGGAACTTTCCTCCCTTCGCGCCGAATAAACATTTGCTGGGATTCAACTTGAGCCCATATTGTCTCAGAGTCTTGCAAGTTTCCTCTATATCCCTGCATAGATCAGCAGGTTGAAGAGATTTAATTAAGATGTCATCAACATATACTTCCATATTTCTACCAATCTGCTTCTGGAAAACCTTATTCATAAGCCTTTGATAAGTTGCTCCTGCATTTTTTAGTCCAAAGGGCATAACATTATAGCAATAAGTACCTTCAGATGTTATAAGACTGACCTTTTCTTGATCCTCTTTGGACAAAGGAACTTGATGATAACCTTGATAGGCGTCCAACATAGAGATATATTCGCATCCGGCGGTGGAGTCAACAAGCTGATCAATTCTAGGTAACGGATAATAATCCTTCGGGCAAGCTTTGTTGAGATCCCGGAAGTCAATGCAGACTCGCCATTTATTTCCTGGTTTAGAAACTAACACCACATTAGCTAACCAACTTGGGAACTGTACTTCTCTAATGTATCCTGCCTCCATAAGTTTGGTAATCTCTTCTTTGATGATTTGATTTTGTTCTGCACTAAAACTCCTTTTTCTTTGCATGACCGGGCGGGCATCTGGGAAGACATGCAAGGAATGTTCCATGACAGCAGGAGAAATGCCCGAAACTTCTTTGGGAGTCCAGGCAAATACATCATTGTTCTTCTTCAGGCATTGCACCAGTGCAGCTTTAAGATCAGGATCAAGATCGGCCGCAACATAGGTGGTAGCTTCTGGCCGTCCGGTTTGGATCTGAACTTCTTCCTTTTCTTCATAAACCAGGACGGGCTGCTTTTCCCGAATGGCATTAACTTCCATTCTTTGAATTTTCCGAGCGGTGTTAGCCTCAGTCCGAATGATTTCTACGTAACATTTGCGGGTTGTCTTCTGATCGCCTCACACCTCTCCGACTTGGTCCTCCACAGGAAACTTAATCTTCTGACAAAAAGTAGAAACGACCGTCCTAAACTCATTCAAGGCAGGTCGACCCAGTATTACATTATAAGAGGATGGAGCGTCTACCACCATGAAATAAGATCTCCTGGTTCTCATCAAAGGTTCCTCCCCTAGAGAAATGGCCAACTTCATTTGACCTAAAGGTTGTACCTCATTGCCTGTGAATCCATACAAAGGAGTAGCAATCGGTTGAAGATCGCTTGGATCAATTTGCAGCTGATCAAAAGCCTTCTTGAATATAATGTTGACAGAGCTGCCCGTGTCTATGAAGGTACGAGCGATGGAGTAGTTAGCTATCACAGCTTTGATGATCAATGCGTCGTCATGAGGTATCTCTACCCCCTCCAGATCTTTGGGCCCGAAGCTTATTTCAGGACCGGCCGCTCTTTCCATGCTGCACCCTATTGCATGAATCTCCAATCTTCGGGCATGTGCTTTCCTGGCTCTGTTAGAATCCCCATCAGTGGGTCCGCCTGTAATCATGTTAATATTGCCCCGAGCCGCATTGTTTCTATTCTCTTCTTGACGAGTCATTGTGGTTTCCGAAGGTGCTTTTTCTGATACTTGGCTGGTACCCGCCGAGACTGGTATTGCTTCCTGACGGTTTCCCTCCGGGTGGTACTCCGGTTTGGGCGGACTCTGCTGCCTGGGGTACTGCTGCCGGTAATAGTTCTGCCTCTGATATCGCTCTTTATTAACTCGTCTATTCCTCAAAACAAAACAGTCGTCAGTATGATGACTGCTAGTTTTATGATAAGTGCACCATCTTCTTAGTGCCTCTGGCTGCACCTCTACATGTTGTACAGCTTGCGGACGATAATCCGGTTGTCGATGAGGTGGATGAGTCATTCTAGGCCCTCTTGGTGGGGGCACGAGGGTCGGAGCCTTCTCCTTAGTATGAGCAGGGGAAGAGGGAACACCTTTTTTCCTACGAGCAGCTTGGGCTTCTTCTACATTGATGAACTCAGTAGCCCGTTCAATTAAGGAATTAAAATTAATAGGAGGATTTCTTACCAAATCTTTAAAGAAATCATTATCATTTAAACCCTGAGAGAAAGCACTTACTAATATTTCAGTAGTAGCATTAGGTACATCTATAGCTACCTGATTGAACCTTTTGATATATGCCCAGATGGATTCTTTAGACGTTTGCTTAATTGAAAATAGACTCCATGGGGTCTTATGATACCTTTTGTTGCTGGAGAAATGATGTAGAAAGACTTTCTTGAAATCCTTGAATTTTCTGATAGACTTCTCAGGTAACCTTTTGAACCAGCGTTGTGCTGCTCCCCCCAGAGTAGTGAGAAACACCCAACACTTCACTCCGTCGGAGAATTATTGCAACAAGGCTACATTCTCAAATTTCAACAAGTGATCTTCTGGATCTGTAGTCCCGGTATATTCTCCAATTTGAAGATTTTGATATCGTTTAGGGAGTGGGTCATCTAATACACTTTGTGAGAATGGGGAGATGACCTTCTCTGGTGAACTATCACTAGTTATCATCTTGATCTTACGCTTTTCTCTGTCCGGTGCTTCGCCAGAGGACTCTTGAAACACCGGCCTCTTACCCCCTGGATCCAAAGGGGTGCGAAGGAAGGCTCGTGGTCGTCTGGTCGGAGAAACAGTAGCTAGAGGAAAATACAAATGTTCTTCTTCTTCTAGCTCCTTCCCTTTCCGGTGCTCAGTGGTTGATATCGCTGGATGGTGAGCCGTCGGCAGAGTAGCCCCTGTATGAGCTTGCAGTTGTTGTTGCTGTTGTTGTAGGGCTTTCTGAACATGAGAATTAATGAGGAGATCCAAATCCTCGCGACTGATAGTAAGTAGGTTCGACTTCCCAGCTTCTTCCATCACGTAGTCTCAGATTCAGGTGAAGTTTCCCACAGACGGCGCCAAATTTGATCCTGTCTGAGAAGCTGACCGTGACGGAGATCCGGAAGAAAGGAACCCAATGTACTGAGGAAGAACAATTCCGATAGAACCTCGATCCGAGAAACCCAAAGCGGATCGAAAGAAAACCAGGATCACCGAAAGTAATATGATAAGCAGGAAGAAATCGTAATCCAAAAGGGGAGAGAAACCAAACTCCCCAGCTTCGAGGCCCCCTGCACACAAGAGACCAGCCAACACTATTGTCAGTGACCTAAGACCAGGGTGGGAATCCCTGGCTAGGCCCTCCGACGCTCAAGTTAGTGATCTCTCTTGATGTGAAGAAGGAAGAAGAAGAAAGAAGATGAACAGTAGTCCGAAAATTAGGGTTGTGAAAGTACACGATGATGTGAACTTACCCAGCCAACGGAGAAGATTCCCCCTTTTATACCACTTCATATAACCTCCACAGCCATGAAGTGGACCCCGGTTTGTTAGAGTTCGTTATGACATCAGCTGCGTACTTGGGGAAAATGATTTTTAAGGAATCTTTTTTGCACCCCAGATGTACCTTCTTTGTCGTTTAGCACCTGCAAGACAATCTGAAAGCATATTTCCCGTCAAAATATATATTCTCTATCATGAATTATTGTATTCAATATATTCATGTATGATTCTTCTTCCTGCGACTTCTATTTGTATCTTTGTCGTGTCAAAAAATAATATTTTATTCAACATGTTTCTAAGGTATTCATTGAAGAAACTGTGTGGGTTCTTTGCTCGAAAGAACCCTCTTGACCGATATTGGCCTATCTTTGCTCTGAAGGTATGTCCCGACCGATATTGGCTTACCTTCATACGGCAGGCATGTATCGACCGATATTGGTCTATCTTTGCTCTGAAAGTATGTCCCGACCGATATTGACTTACCTTCATACGGCAGGCATGTATCGACCGATATTGGTCTATCTTTGCTCCGAAGGTATGTCTCGACCGATATTGGCTTACCTTCATACGGCAGGTATGTATCGACCGATATTGGTCTATCTTTGCTCTGAAGGTATGTCCCGACCAATATTGGCTTACCTTCATACGACAGGCATGTATCGACGGATATTGGTCTATCTTTGCTCTGAAGGTATGTCCCGACCGATATTGACTTATCTTCATACGGCAGACATGTATCGACCGATATTGGTCTATCTTTGCTCTGAAGGTATGTCCCGACCGATATTGGCTTACCTTCATACGGCAGGCATGTATCGACCGATATTGGTCTATCTTTGCTCTGAAGGTATGTCCCGACCGATATTGGCTTACCTTCATACGGCAGGTATGTATCGACCGATATTGGTCTATCTTTGCTCTGAAGGTATGTCCCGACCGATATTGGCTTACCTTCATACGGCAGGCATGTATCGACCGATATTGGTCTATCTTTGCTCTGAAGGTATGTCCCGACCAATATTGGCTTACCTTCATACGGCAGACATGTATCGACCGATATTGGTCTATCTTTGCTCTGAAGGTATGTCCCGACCGATATTGGCTTATCTTCATACGGCAGACATGTATCGACCGATATTGGTCTATCTTTGCTCTGAAGGTATGTCCCGACCGATATTGGCTTACCTTCATACGGCAGACATGTATTGACCGATATTGGTCTATCTTTGCTCCGAAGGTATGTCCCGACCGATATTGGCCTACCTCCTTTGATTCTTTCTTCCTTTTCTTTCCTCATCTGGAGACCCATAAAACCTAACCCATATCACTATCATACATAGAAATCAAAGCTAGTCAAGGCATACTATCATCTAAAGCATGTGTAATAAAAACTGAACATAGAGCTATCATACATAATCATAAGAGTTAGCTGAACTGAAGCATGAACTGAGCTAATTCTAGCAAATGCTAAAGCTATACTGATTTCACCTAACTATTTTGTGAGAGGTTAAAACTACATATATAATAGATGAAAATACTAATCATGCTGCTGTTTGGGCCCAGCAACTGTATGTGCTATGCGCGCATCCCTAACTAGACCCGGGTTTGCAAGTCCCGAATTTAGTAGGGTTACTAAGTTATATGAACCTAGGGACGACTGTGGGAGCCCAACCCAATGGATATCTAATCCAGTACAGTGCAACTGAGAAAGTAAAATACTGAACATAAGCTAATAAATTCTTGTCTTGCTTTTACTAGGTTGTCTAAACCCAGAACTAGGTTATCTAAACCTAGAGGCGACTGTGGGAGCCCACCCATTGGACATCTAGTCCGGTAAAAGCTGTAGCAAGACTATATGAGCTGTGAAATGCTTCTATTGCATTTAACTAAGCTATTAAAATGCCTAAGTTGCATTCTAACTGTGCTAGTAATTTAATCGAACACTTGGTATGCGCTAATTCGCATCCTTTGTGTCGAAAAGCTATATACTACCAACTAAAACATGGAATTCACACGGAAGCTACTTATACCGTAGGTGAGGGGTTTCTTACCTCCTGTTCGGATTTTCTTACGATTCTAATCGCTAGATTTCCGGAGGAGACGATCCTTTCGACAATCTTCTCGCGTCTATGCGTTCCTCTCGCGGAGGGAAGCATCCTCGTGTCCAAGATGTCGCTGGAAATTCCTCCTATGGCCCTAGGGACGAAATCCCTAGGTGTGCTTGTGGTTGGCGCCGAGAGAAGAAGAGGAGAAGGGGGCGGCGTCGGTGAGGGTTTGAGGAGAAGAAATCCCGATCAAAAATAAAACCCCACTTAATAATTTCCTATTTATATTAAGTGGGTAATTTTGCTCAACTCTAATATAAATTTAATTGCCTCCCTTTTCTTTCAGCACGGCCCTACTGGGTTCACTTGGTTACTAGAGTCCGCTATAAGTCATAGGACCCAATAGGTCTCGGGTTCAATTCCCGCGTAGGCTATTTACGACTCTATTTGTTTTTGATACTTCCGCTATTCTAAAATTCCATAAAAATATTCTAAAATTCCAGAAAAATCATAGAATATTTCTAATAATTATTTTGAGAAATTTCGGACGTTACAATCCCCCATACCTTATAAAAAGTTCATCCTCGAACTTAGAATAACTCTGGGTACTTCTGCCTCATACTAGCTTCTGTCTCCCAAGTTGCCTCTTCTGCTGAGTGATTTTACCAAATGACTTTTACTAATGGTACCTCCTTGTTCCGTAATTTCTTAACTACTCGGTCTATTATCTGAATAGGCCGACTATCATAGCTGAGGTCTTCGCGGACTGGTACCGACTGGGGCTCAATCACCTGGGTGGCATCTGGGATATGCTTCTTCAGCATAGAGACATGAAATACATTATGGATGACTGACATCTCCTGTGGTAACTCTAGCTCATATGCTACCTTGCCAACCCTTCTGTTGATAAGGTATGGTCCCACATATCTGGGACTTAGTTTGCCCTTCTTCCCAAAACGCATTACTCCCTTCATGGGAGCCACTCTCAGGAACACTGAATCCCCAACTGAAAACTCTTAGGGTCTGCGCCGTGTATCAGCATAGCTTTTCTAGCGGCTCAAAGCTGTCTCTAAACTCTGGCGGATCTGCTGTATAGCTGCTGTGGTATCTGCCACTAGATCTGTCTGAAGTTCTAGTTCCTTCTGTTCACCACTCTCATACCAGCAGATTGGAGATCTACACCTCCGCCCATAGAGAGCCTCGTAAGGTGCCATGTCGATGATGGTCTGATAGCTGTTGTTGTATGTAAATTCTGCTAAGCTCAGATATTTGCACCAACTTCCTTTGAAATCTAGGGCACATGCTCGGAGCATATCTTCAAGTACCTGATTTACTCGCTCCGTCTGTCCATCTGTCTGAGGATGGAAGGCTGTGCTGAACTTTAGCTTCATGCCCAAAGCTGACTGTACACACTCCCAGAAGTGTGATGTGAACCTACTGTCCCTGTCTGAAATAATGGTTCGTGGGACTCCATGTAATCTAACGATCTCCTTGAGATACAACTGTGCTAGCTGTTCCATGGAGTAGGATATCCTGATAGCTAAGAAGTGGGCTGATTTATTCAACCTGTCGACTATTACCCAAATAGTATCAAAATCATTCGTGGTTCTGGGTAGTCCCACTATGAAATCCATAGAAATATCTTCCCACTTCCATTCTGGAATCTGAATGGGCTGTAAAACTCCTCCTGGTCTCTGATGTTCTGCCTTAACCCTCTGACAGGTTAGGCAGGTGCTGACATATCGAGCGATGTCTCTCTTCATCCCAGGCCACCAAAAACGTTTCTTCAAGTCCTGATACATTTTGGTGGAGCCAGGATGCATCGCATAGGGAGTCTTGTGAGCCTCATCTAAAATCTTTCTTCGTAGTTCCTCCTGATCTGGAACACATAGCCTGTCACCAAAACACAACACCCCGCTAGCGGACACTCTGAATTCTCCACTTTCTGATTCTGCTAATCCTTGCTTGATTTTCTGAATTTCAGGATCCTGCTCCTGAGCTGTCTGGATGTCACCAAGCAAGGTAGACTCTAATGTCATAGTAGAGAGCTGTCTAACTATGAGTTCGAGACCAAAATCTGTGATCTCTTTCTGTAGGGGTGGTGACATGGCTGCTAGAGATAATAAGGCAGCACTGGACTTTCTGCTAAGTGCGTCTGCTACCCTATTTGCTTTTCCTGGGTGGTAGAGGATGTCTATGTCGTAGTCTTTGACCAACTCTAGCCATCTGCGCTGTCGCATATTCAGATCCTTCTGAGTGAAGAAGTACTTCAGACTCTAATGATCTATATACACTCTGCACTGAGCTCCATACAAGTAATGTCTCCAAATCTTGAGAGCGAACACCACTGCTGCAAGCTCAAGGTCATGAGTAGGGTAATTCCTCTCATAATCCTTGAGTTGTCTGGAGGCATAGGCGATCACCTTGCCATTTTGCATCAGCACTGCTCCTAGTCCCAACTTAGAGGCATCACTATATATATCAAAGCTGTCTGTATTTTCTGGTACTGTCAGAATAGGTGCACTGGTCAATCTCCTCTTCAGCTCGCTGAAACTGTTCTCACAGTCCTCTGTCCACTGGAATTTTTTGTTCTTTCTGGTAAGAGCTGTCAGTGGGGAGGCTATCCTGGAGAAGTCCTCTACGAATTTTCTGTAATAACCTGCTAATCCCAGAAAGCTTCTGATCTCACTAGCGTTTTTGGGTCTTTTCCAACTACTCACAGCTTCTATCTTACTGGGGTCTACCATGATACCATCCCTTGAGATGATGTGACCCAGGAAGGACACCTGATCTAACCAAAATTCACACTTCGTGAACTTGGCATACAGCTGGTTCTGCTGAAGGGTCTGCAATACTATTTTCAGGTGTTCTACGTGTTCTTCCTGAGTTCCTGAATAGATAAGAATGACATTGATGAATACGATAATGAACTTATCTAAGTATTCTTTGAATACCCTGTTCATGAGGTCCATGAAAGTAGCTGGAGCATTTGTCACGCCAAAGGGCATGACTACGAACTCGTAATGTCCGTATCTAGTCCTGAATGCTGTCTTGGGTATATCCCCTTCTTTAACTTTCACCTGATGATAACCTGATCTGAGGTCTATCTTAGAGAACACTGCTGCCCTTAGCTGATCGAACAGGTCATCTATTCTGGGAAGAGGATACCTGTTCTTGATGGTAACTTGGTTCAGTGCCCGGTAATCTATACACAGGCGCATGCTCCCGTCTTTTTTCTTCACGAACAACACAGGCGCTCCCCATGGTGAGTGACTAGGGCGTATGAAGCCTTTGTCAAGAAGCTCCTGTAGTTGCTCATGAAATTCCTTCAGTTCTGCTGGAGCCATGCGGTAAGGCGCTTTGGAGGTAGAATTTGTACCGGGAATGAATTCTATCTCGAATTCAATCTCCCTGTCTGGTGCTAAGCCTGGTAACTCTCGAGGGAAGACTGCTGGGTAGTCACATACGACTCGGACCTCTGCTAGCTGTTGGTCCTTGTCCTGACCGGTACTGACTACATGTGCTAAAAATCCCGTACACCCTGAATCCATTAATCTCTGTGCCTTCATAGCTGAGAGAAATTTCTTGGCTTTTCTTTTGGGTTCCCCGATGAACTCGAACTGTGCTTCTGCTTCAGGTTGGAATATGACTTTCTGTTTACGGCACTCTATAGAGGCACCGTATCTAATCAGGAAGTCCATTCCAAAGATGACATCATAATCAGTCATATCTAGCACTATCAGATCACAAAAGAGTTCTCTGTCTGTTATAATGACTGGCACTGCTCTGAGTCATTGCGTGGATGCCATAATTTCTCCTGAAGGTAACGTCGTCAGAAACTGACTACTGAGTACCTCTGGGGGTATCGCTAATTTCTTTGCAAATGTCCTGGATATATATGAATGGGTTGCCCCAGTATCGAATAAAACAGTTGTACTTTGCTGTAAAATACTGATCTGACCTGTAACGACTGTCGAGGCAATTGCTACGTCCTCTCTGGTGAGTGCGTAGATCCTCGCATTGGTCGTAGTTGGAGGAGCTTCTAATCTGCCCTGGCTGATGTGTGGACCATCTAAAGCGGCCTGCATCTGATGTAACTGAGCTGGCTGGCCTCCGTACTGAATCGGCTGGGGTTGAAGAAGACTAATCGTATTTGGGCACTACTTAGCCATATGTCCTTCCTGTCCACATTCAAAGCATTCTCGTGTGCCCTTGCGACAAACTCCTGGGTGAAATTTCCCACAAGTAGCACATTTGGGATAACTAGGTTGTTTGCTAGCTGGTCCTCCTTTTGGGTAACTCCCCGGTTTGCACTTGTTGCTGGAGTTCCCTTTCCAGTTAGAGCTGTGGCTCGGTTGTTTCTGAGTACCTGAGTCTCCTTGCCCTTTGGACTCTGAGAGGACTTGCTTCTGCTGCTTGATATTGTTCTGGTAGTGCTCGGTGGTCAGAGCACTGCTGACTAGTTCTTCGGTGGTTTGCGGCCTATGAACGCCGCCAGCCACGTTCATTGCTATTTTCAACCTCAGCATCTTGAGCATCAACCGGACTCGTTCTTTTTCTGTGCTGACTAGTTCAGGGCATAGACGAGCTTGTTAGGATCGATGGTTGCGGCTAGAGAGGGGGGGGGTGTGAATAGCCGCCCCCAAAACGTTCGTTTCGTTCTACAAATCAAGGTTAACGCAGCGGAAATAAAAATAATAGAAACAAAAGCGGAGAAATCAAACCTCAACACGCGTCGATGTAACGAGGTTCGGAGATATACTCCTACTCCTCGGCGTGTCCGTAAGGTGGACGAAGCCTATCAATCCGTCGGTGGATGAGACCCCAGAAGCCCGGCTAATAATCACTCCTTCTGGGTGGAGAAACCTCGCCACAATGTCTTGCAACAGCAAGATGAACAGGAGTACAAGAATACAGCAGGAAACTAAGTACAATACAAAAATGTAATAACCCTAGCTTGCCTTCTTGTCGACTGGATGAAGCAGCAACTTCACGGGAATCCAACCATAGCACCAACTGTCCAGTTGAAGTCCCAGCCGAGGGAAGCTCACGTGAAGCTTCAGCGAAGGAGAGCTCAACAAAGCTCAAGCAGAAAAAACTTCAGCAGTCAGTAGGAAGAAGAGGAAAAAAAAAACAACACCTCTGTAGAAGCCCTCAACCTCTTTTATACCTGTATCCACCTGCGAAGAAGAAGCCAGAAGACAGCAGAAGACAGAAGACCGTTGTTAGCCAACGGATAGTTCTGGACCGATCAGGCTCCAACCTGATCGGTCCACACTGTCCCTGATAGGTCTTGGGGACCCATCAGGCTAAGCCTGGACCGATCAGGCTATGTCCTGATCGGTCCAGGAAGACCCTGATCGGTCCTGGGGACCGATCAGCATGCTTTTTCTCCCGAACTTCTTGCCTTCTGATCGTTGTTTCCTGATCGGTCTGCAGACCGATCAGATAACACTCAGTAGGCTACTGTTTGGTTACTGATCGGTCACCAGACCGATCCAGATACTCAATGTATCACTGGATCGATCCACTGATCGATCCAGAGCTTGGTTTTTGCCCAAACCAAGTCCCAAGCCTTCCAAACCAACATCCGGTCAACCTTGACCTGTTGGTACATCATGCTTAGCATCCGGTCACTCCCTTGACCTGCTAAGACTCCCCACCAAGTGTCCGGTCAATCCCTTTGACCCACTTGGACTTTTCTCTTCGTGCCAAGTATCCGGTCACTCCCTTGACCTTCTGACCTTCACAACACCAGATGTCCGATCAATCTTGATCCATCTGGATTTTTCCTTGCCCAGCTTCACTCACCAGGAGTTCCCAACTGCCTAGCTTCACTCACCAGGACTTTCACCAACTGCCTGGCTTCATTCACCAGGACTTTCACTTTCACCTAGCTTCACTCACTAGGGTTTTCACCTGGCTTCACTCACCAGGATTTCCAATCTGCCTGGCTTCACTCACCAGGACTTTTCCGTCTGCCTGGCTTCACTCACCAGGACTTTCTATCTGCCTTCCTGGTCTAGAGAACGAGCTACCGAGCCCTCTCTGACCTAGTCCGGAGAACGAGCTACCGAGTCCTCTCCGACTTCGTCCGGTCCAGAGAACGTACTACCAAGCCCTCTTTGACCTAGTCCGGAGAACGAGCTACCGAGCCCTCTCCGACTTCGTCCGGTCTAGAGAACGAGCTACCAAGCCCTCTCTGACCTAGTCCGGAGAACGAGCTACCGAGCCCTCTCCGACTTCCACATCCGGTCCAGAGAACGAGCTACCGAGCCCTCTCTGACCATAGTCTGGAAAACGAGCTACTGAGCCCTCTCCGACTTCCACATGCCAAGTTCCCATACTTAGACTTCTCCGTGCCAAGTCTCCATACTTGGACTTTCTCCCGTGCCAAGCTCCCTGCTTGGACTTTTCACCAGATGTCTGGTCAACCTTGACCCATCTGGATTTCCCTTGCCCGGCTTCACTCACCAGGACTTCCAAAGTGCCTAGCTTCACTCACTAGGTCTTTCCCCTACCTGGCTTCACTCACCAGGTCTTTCCCAAGCGCCTAGCTTCACTCACCAGGACTTTCACTTTTACCTAGCTTCACTCACTATGACTTTCACTTTCACCTAGCTTCACTCACTAGGATTTTCACCTGGCTTCACTCACCAGGATTTCCCGACTGCCTGGCTTCACTCACCAGGACTTTCCGAACTGCCTAACATCCTAGTTAGGACTTCCCAGTCAAGTATCCGGTCAACCTTGACCTACTTGACTATTCTTCATCCAACCTGATCAGACCCTGATCAGTATCTCTCCGCATGGACAACTGCACCTGCATTGTCCATGTCTACATGTCTTTCTGTATTGTCAAACATCGAAACCATGACCAAGGTTTACGCTTGGTCAATTAGGTCAACCTTGACCTACTGGAAATTGCACCAACAGAGCCAATCTGTTGAATTTCTTCACGGCTTCCTCAACTGATAGGTTGCCCTGACGAAACTCCGTGAACTCATCGTAGTGGCGGTTTGTGACCCGTATGTGAAAGAACTCCTCGAAGAATTCCTTCTCGAAGTCAGCCCATGTCATCTGGTTCACTGGGCGCTTCGCTCTAATTCTCTCCCACCACATACGTGCATCTCCGCCGTATGAGGCGACTTCACCTTTTCATGCTCGCCACCCAAAAGCTCCATCGTGTCTCCAGTGTTTTGAACCGTGCTTGAGCATCCCATGGTTCATCGTGCAAGAGAAGTTATCGGGCTTGACTCTCCGCCATCGGATCGATAGGCTTCTTCTTGCCTCGTCTGGGCCACTGTGTCAGAGGTCGGATCGTGGAACCTCTAAGACCATCATGCTAGGTTTGGTTCCGGTCACCGTGGGGGTATCTCGATTAGCCTTTAAGGTGGCTATCTCCTATTGCTATTCAGCTAGAGCCACTAATGCTGCAAGGTCTGGGGGAGGCACTGAACTGCCTGTCTCATGCTGGGGCTCAGTAGCTGGTGCCCTTCTAGCTGGGCGTCCTCTTGCCATTTCTAAAGGAAGAGAGGACATACATAACTAAAGCATCATGTTTACATAGCCAATACTATCATGTTAGTTACTATCACAGATAAGCATACTTTAGTTATCTACAACAGGAAAGCAATAAACATAACAAAGTGAGAGGTATTCTTACTTGGAAGCTGCAAGTTCAATGTTGATGTGTGTGAAGGAAGTATGGAACTTCGCTCTGATACCACTCTGTAACGACCCACCTTCTACTGGCTAGGCTGTAAGGTCGGACCATCACATTATGTTGTGCTAAACTATTTCATGACCATTACTAAATCTAGGTGCGGAAGCTGTACTAATTAAAATTTTGCTAAACTATTATCTTTTCTCTATTCTACATGTGCTAAGGAGTGTAATCTAAACTATTCATGTCATTATTACCTCCCCTTATGGTCAAGGAACTTAACTAAGGGTTTCTAGCTAATATCAGGCCTCCCAATCGATCCATGGATCGATTGGAATAGTCGAATCGATCCGGTGATCGATCCAGCATGCTACTGTATGCGGAACTTGGGTTGGATCGATCCAGTGATCGATTCAGCACGCTACTGTGCTCGGGGCAATATTCTGGATCGATCGGCTGATCGATCCAGTCTGGTCAATCGATCCAGCGATCGATCCCGGAGCTCTCTGTTCGCGACAGAAATTGCTGGATCGATCGGCTGATCGATCCAGAAGCCTACTGTTCGCGGAACAAATTGCCCAATCGATCAGCTGATCGATTGGGAACCCCCAATCGATCCACCGATCGATTGGGGTTTCTGATTTTGCAGCTAAGCTCTGATTTCAACACTGTTTCGTGCCTCAATCACATTACAAGTTCTAAAATGCCTAGAAAACATTCTAATAACAATCAGCTAGCATTCTAAATAGGTTTACTAACAATCTAAGCAGAGTTTCTATTACTCCATGCATGCAAACACTTAAATGAGTAAAAGTAGCGTAATAAGAAATGCTAAGTTCATAAATGTCCAAAACAAGGTTCACTGCGATTCCCTAAGACCTTTGTTCCAGGTTCCATCCACACACATCTTCATCGCATTGCCCTCCAGCCTCCACTAGTCCATTTTTCCTTTACCTCTATCTGCAGTATAAGGAAAAAGTATCTGTAAGCTTTCGCTTAGTAAGAAACCATCTACCTCACAAAAACATGCTTTCGATGCAATATGCTTTTAAAACATGCTATTTGAAATATGTACTGTTTAGACTAAAACATGGCATGCTATCATACATAGAAATCAAAGCTAGTCAAGGCATACTATCATCTAAAGCATGTGTAATAAAAACTGAACATAGAGCTATCATACATAATCATAAGAGTTAGCTGAACTGAAGCATGAACTGAGATACTTCTAGCAAATGCTAAAGCTATACTGATTTCACCTAACTATTTTGTGAGAGTTTAAAACTACATATATAATAGATGAAAATACTAATCATGCTGCTGTTTGGGCCCGACAACTGTACGTGCTGTGCGCGCATCCTTAATTAGACCCGAGTTTGTAAGTCCCGAATTTAGTAGGGTTACTAGGTTATCTGAACCTAGGGACGACTGTGGGAGCCCAACCCAATGGATATCTAATCCAGTACAGTGCCACTGAGAAAGTAAAATACTGAACATAAGCTAATAAATTCTTGTCTTGCTTTTACTAGGTTGTCTAAACCTAGAACTAGGTTATCTAAACCTAGAGGCGACTGTGGGAGCCCACCCATTGGACATCTAGTCCTGTAAAAGCTGTAGCAAGACTATATGAGCTGTGAAATGCTTCTATTGCATTTAACTAAGCTATTAAAATGCCTAAGTTGCATTCTAACTGTGCTAGTAATTTAATCGAACACTTGGTATGCGCTAATTCGCATCCTTTGTGCCGAAAAGCTATATACTACCAACTAAAACATGGAATTCACACGGAAGCTACTTATACCGCAGGTGAGGGGTTTCTTACCTCCTGTTCGGATTTTCTTACGATTCTAATCGCTAGATTTCCGGAGGAGACGATCCTTTCGACAATCTTCTCGCGTCTATGCGTTCCTCTCGCGGAGGGAAGCGTCCTCGTGTCCAAGATGTCGTTGGAAATTCCTCCTATGGCCCTAGGGACGAAATCCCTAGGTGTGCTTGTGGTTGGCGCCGAGAGAAGAAGAGGAGAAGGGGGCGGCGTCGGTGAGGGTTTGAGGAGAAGAAATCCCGATCAAAAATAAAACCCCACTTAATAATTTCCTATTTATATTAAGTGGGTAATTTCGCTCAACTCTAATATAAATTTAATTGCCTCCCTTTTCTTTCAGCACGGCCCTGCTGGGTTCACTTGGTTACTAGAGTCCGCTATAAGTCATAGGACTCAATAGGTCTCGGGTTCAATTCCCGTGTAGGCTATTTACGACTCTATTTGTTTTTGCTACTTCCGCTATTCTAAAATTCTATAAAAATATTCTAAAATTCCAGAAAAATTATAGAATATTTCTAATAATTATTTTGAGAAATTTCGGGCGTTACAATATCTGATCTCGCAAATCCAACACTTGATTTCTACTTTTAATAGTCAACAGATCCCTTTGATCGGTCGATCGAATCTCAGTGATGTCCGAGTTTTCATGTAGGTTCACGATCCGATCAGATCAAATCTTCGTTAATCGATCGGCTGAACCTCATGATCGGTAGATTAATCCTTAGATTTTCCTTTTGTCCAGATTGCATCACATTCGATCACCTTCTTTCCATTGGGAGTTGGATCATCTCCATCTCGACCTTATTTCTTCTGATTGGTCGACCGAACCTCCCTATTCGATCAATTGATCCATTTGGTTGACTGAAATACGCTATTTTCTGCAAAACAAAGTTTAGAATAATATCAATAATAGTAGTACAAAATAGTATAGGTCGACCAAATCTGTTGGTCTGATCGACCAAAATCTTGTTTTGGTCTCTCAAACCTCTGATATACTGGTCACACTTGCTTGGAGTTCACTCATTGAAAACTTCACACTACCTAGGGTTTACTCCCCTAGAAATTTTCCTTTACTAAGGATCCTGTCACCATTGACTTAGATTTTTCTTTACTAGACATCCGGTCAACCTTAACTTGCTTCAATTTTTCCCTTTACTAGTCATCCGATCAATCTTTACCTGACTAGATTTTCCCTTTGCTAGTTATCTGATCAATCTTGACTTGACTAGACTTTCCCTACTCTAGTCATCCATCAACCTTAACCCAATTAGACTTTACTTGACTAGGTCAACCTAGACTAGACTCCATTAAAGATATTGCCAAATAAACATAAAAAATCTGGAGGTCGATTGCACCGACAAATTATTAATATGATTTAATTGAAATTCTTTTGTATTTTATGATCACCTCTTGTAAATGGAAAAATATAATAATTTTATTTAAAAATGACAATGCAAAGATGTTTGAAATGTTTGATTTCTCTATTGCTTATTTGTTTGATCACCATCTTGCTTGATATTATTCTGATCATATTTTTATATTTCATTTATCACATGCTTAGCAATCTGGTAATGTATGGCAAAGAAGATAAATGTCAAGGTTTAAATTTATAAATGTACCCCCATAGAAAACAAATTCATCATCTCAAAGGTAGCTTGACTAAAATGCGTAAGATGCTTGAATAGATGGAGGGATAGGTTGAGGATGAGCTTTGAGTTTCTAATTGCCTTAATACGTTTCATATGGCTTTTTGTTGTCCCTAAATTATATTATATTACTAATATTAAAAAAATGAGAGATTATTGGAAAATAGTTGCTCCTTATGATTGAGTTTAACACTATTATTTTTATAGTTTAGTAATATAGCTTAAGTTAGAAGTGGATTTGATGCTGGTGCATCAAGTGTGTAGGTATAGCCATGCTAATTATACTTGGATCTCAAATAGAATGGATTATACTCATATGCAAGTAGTAAATTAAGGAGGCATTTAGACAACTAAGGGCAAGTATTGAGGAGAATCTTAAAAGACAAAAGGTTACTATACTAAAAAACACCATATAAAATGATGTCATCTTAGACCCTCCTTATATTTCTCACATTTTATAATGTTGTTATATAATATAATGTTAACATAAAAAATATCCTAATTTAAAGATATAACAATATTTTAAAATGTCAGGAAAATTCCTTTTTTAAGGACATTTATATATGTTATGTTATCATTATAACAATGACAAAACTAAATGCCACCAAAATTCATTTATTATGATATTTATATTTTTTATAAGGATAATAAAAAGTCTCGATAAGGATTATTTATAAAATCATTTTAAATGTGACATTAACAAATGTCATTATAATAATTTATAAATATATTTAAATAATCATTAATATTTATATTGAATATATAACATGAATTCAATATTTGCACATCATTACAATCCATCCACCATTTAGAATAGAAAAAATTATATAATACAATTTAAAGTGCAAATAGATAATCTAAATTCATCCAACAAATATTTGAGTCATGCAAAGTTACAAATGCAAACTAACGATGAGTTATTTACATCCAAAACTAACAACACACTACACTCAAAATATTAAGTTTTAGAACTAACAAAGTCTTATAAAATAAAAACTCAACTAGGTAGACCATCTTCAACCGTCATATTGTTTCACAAAAATCTAAGTACCTATCACCTACAAATACAATGAATAAATTTGCATTAGTGTAATAAAACAATGTAGATAAAAAGTTATTAGAAATAATGATAAAGATTGAATATTATACCAAATGAAAAAAAGTAAAGTATCATTTCATATTTACCTAATAGTAATGTTCGCTTACTATTAATTGCAAATGCATTTCATATTTATTTAAAATTATAATTACATTATAAATACAAAAAACTAATAATATTTCAAAGAAAAGTAAAAAATATACCAGATAATAAGGCCAAGCTATCATTCATTCAAGTATATCCTCAAACTTTTGTAAAAGATCATAAGGTTAATTAAACTTTCTTCTGGTTTTAGGACAACTTGTATTCTTATTTCACACCAATTTGGTCCTAGTGCTTGTCTCCTTATTATAGTATTTGGATCCATGCTATGGAGCACTCCTTTGCCATAATTTTTGTTGAATCAAATAAAATTTTGATCAAAATAGAACATTCAGTTTACATAAAAGTGTAAAAGAGTTTAAATTTTAAAGAGTTTGAAGATGTGTGAAATAGATAATAAAAATAAAATTTAAAAAAACTTATCTATAAAGATGTATGACGAGGAATAGAAATTTGTGTAATACTACTTGGTGATGTGTGTTGATTACTATTATAATTTGAAAAATGATTCTAGTTTGATTGATAAAAAATCTTGGATTCTAACATTGCAATATGTTGGCCTTGCTTTTTAATTTGCTCATCGATTTTTTCTAATTTTATCTATTGTTCCATCACTAGTTGATTGCATGTGTCATGACTAGAAATTTTTCCCCATAAATCAGATGGACTAACACCATCACTAAGCATACGTACTCGACTAGGTCTATCTAGTCCCATGATTTGAGTAAATATATCATTCCGATTCACTAGATCATTAGAATCTTCAGGAAGTTGATTTGTTAATTCATTCATTGTAGTCTTTATCAATACATGACATGTTGATACTTATTAAATACATAATCATAATTAAAATAAATTATTTTTGCTACAACATAGTTGAAGAGTATAAAATAGCTTACCAATCTTTCTGCTACAATATTACTTGAGGGACTTCCATTGGCATGAGTAAAGCAAGCTTGGAATAATTCAACTCGTGATGGAGGGCGTCCCATTGGCATAAATTGAAAGTCTTGAATACTAAAATAATGCAAAAGTATTTAGTTATCTTTATAACATTTAACTTGTCTTTCTTTTTTTTCCATAGGCATTTTATGTCAATTTTCCACATCAATTGGATAATACTTACTATTTCTTGCCAAAGAACCCAAGCAATTAGTAAATATATTTCCTTTTGTTCCTATAGGACACCCCATACCATCACATGGAATCTCAATGCATTAGGTCGACTCCAAATTTCTTTCATAAATGTAGGATCTTTTTTTTTTTCCTATTTTTATTATGAAGTATATCATCACTATTTGTGCACATATAAAAAAGATATTTAAGACAAAATATAAATAATAAAATAAATTATTATAATTTTCATATATGTTACCTTCATTAGATTCTTCATTCATATCATCATTTTGGTCTGAAACTAAAGAATTATTTTCAACATGTGGGATATTATCTTGTACATAAACATGTAATTGATTTGAAACTACATCTCTTCGATTATTCAATGTACCTTGTATATTTTGACCCTATGTAAAAGTATTGATTCAAGTAAAAAATGCAAATAAGAATTTTGTATGCATAAATTTAGATAATACCTTATTCAATTAAATGTTGATTTGTGTGATTTGTACTCATAGCTGATGATTGCATATCAATCTCAGTTTAAAGTTTAAAGCGAGATTTCCTATTAGTTCGATGCTTAAGAGTCATTCCTACTACAAATATAGTTAGTTACAAATTATAGATACAAACTTATAAACCTTCTAATATTAAATATATGTAGGACCTCTTTTTTTCTTATTAGTATTACGAAGTACATCATCACTATCTGTGTATAAATAAAAAATATATATAAGACCGAATATAAATAATAAAATAAATTATTATAATTTTCATATATGTTACCTTCATTTGATTTTTCTTTCATATCATCATTTTGGTTTGGAACTAAAGAATTATTTTCAACATATGAGATATTATCTTGTACATCAATATGGAATTGATTTGAAGCTTCATCTCTTTGGTTATTCAAGGTACCTTGCATATTTTCACCATATATAAAAGTATTGATTCAAGCAAAAAATGCAAATAAGAATTTTTCATGCATAAATTTAGATAATACCTTTTTCAATTGAATGCCGATTTGTGTGATTTGTACTCATAGCTAATGGTTGTATATCAATCTTAATTTGAAGTTTAAAGTGAGATTTCCTATTAGTTTGACGCTTAGGAGTCATTCCTACTACAAATAATAGTTAATTACAAATTATAGATAATACAAAATCATAAACCTTCTAATATCAAATATAAATGTAGGACCTCTTTTTTTCCTATCAGTATTATGAAGTACATCATCACTATCTGTGCATAAATAAAATATATATATATAAGATAGAATATAAATAATAAAATAAATTATTATAATTTTCATAAATGTTACCTTCATTAGATTTTTTTGTTCATATCATCATTTTGGTCTAGAACTAAAATTATTTTCAACATGTGGAATATTATCTTGTACATCAACATGGAATTGATTTGAAGCTGCATCTCTTTGGTTATTCATGTAACGACCCGCCTTCTACTGGCTAGGCTGTAAGGCCGGACCGCCACATTATGCTGTGCTAAGTTATATCCATGACCATTACTAAGTCTAGGTGCGGAAAACTGTACCAATTAAAACTTTGCTAAGCTAATACAAGTTCTTGGTCCTACATGTGCTAAGGGATGCAATCTAAGGTATTCATGGCATACCCCACATCCTCTATGGTCAAGGAGCTGAACTACAAGGTCTCTTGGTCGAAACCCAACTTCCCAATCGATCCAGATTGAACTCGATTGATTGCAAGCTGTTGGATCGATCCATGGATCAATCCAGATGGCTACTGTGCTCGGGGTAGTATTCTGGATTGATCGGCTGATCGATCCAGACTGGTCAATCGATCCAGTAATCGATTCCAGCGCTCTTTGTTTGCGGGAGCGATTTCCCCAAAATCTCTGTTCGCAATAGAATGCGACTGGATCGATCGGCTGATCGATCCAGAAGCTTACTGTATGCGACAGAATGCGGCTGGATCGATCGGCTGATCGATCCAGAAGCTTACTGTTCGCGGAACCAGGCTCCCAATCGATCCACTGATCGATTGAGGGCCCCCAATCGACCCACTGATCGATTGGGGTTTCTGATTTCGCAGCAAGGCTCTGATTTCATCACTGTGTCGTGCCAAACTCACCTACATAAGTTCTAAAATAACTGGAGAGCATTCTAATATCAAACAACTAACATTCTAAACATGGTTACTAACACTCTAAGCAGATTTTCTATAATTCCATGCATTTAGATACTGAATAAGCAAAGAGTGACATGATAAGAAACACTAAATTCTTAAATGTTCTAGTTCTTCCAAGGTCTTTATTCCAGGTTCCATCCACACACATCTTCACCGTTGCATTGAGCTCCAGCTTCCGCTAGTCCATCTTCCCTTTACCTTTATCTGCAGTATAAGGAAAATAGTATCTGTAAGCTTGAGAGCCTAGTAAGAAATCATCTACCTCACTAAAACATGCATACGATGCAAATTATGTTTTCAAAACATGCTATTTGAAATACATTCTGAATATGCTAAGCATGGCATGACATACAACACATAGAAGCAAAACTGATCATGGCAATAAAGCTAATTATAAACTATCATGTTGTATCAACAGAAAGCTAAACTAGTACCAAAGCTAGGCTAGGCTAATACTAATCTGGTGCTAAAGCTGTACTAAATCCACATAACTATTTGTGAAGTTTTGAAAACTATTTTCATAGATAGGTTAAAATAATAATCATGCTGCTGTTTGGGCCCGACAACTGTACGTGCTATGCGTGCATCCCTAACTAGACCCGGGTTTGCAAGTCCCGAATTTAGTAGGGTTACTAGGTTATCTGAACCTAGGGACGACTATGGGAGCCCAACCCAATGGATTTCTAATCCAGTACAGTGCCACTAATAAAATAAAATACTAGTTATAGCTGAATTTTTGCTGTTGTTGCTATTTCTAGGTTATCTGAACCCAGAGCTAGGTTATCTGAACCTAGAGGCGACTATGGCAGCCCACCCATTGGACCGTAGTCCCATATAAGCTGTACTAAAGCTAAACATACTGAATGAATGCTTCTATCGCATTTAGCTAAGCTAGTAAAATGCTTAAGTTGCATTTTAACCGTGCTAATAATTTAATCGAACACTTGGTATGCGCTAATTCGCATCCTTTGTGCTGAAAATCTACATACTACTAAACTGAAGCATAAAATTCACACGGAAGCTACTTATACTGTAGGTGAGGGGTTTCTTACCTTCTGTTCGGATTTTCTTACAAATCTAATCGCTAGGTTTTCCGGAGGAGAGATCTCTTCGACGATCTTCTCGCGTCTATGCGTTCCTCTCGCGGAGGGGAGCGTCCTCGTGTCGGAGTCGTCGCCGGAAGGTGCTCCTATAGCCCTTGGGATAAAACCCTAGGCTTGCTTATGGTTGGCGCCGAGAGATGAGGGAGGAGAAGGGGTCGGCGTGTAAGGGTTTGAGGGAAAGGAAAAGTTACGTTAAAAATAACTCTTCACTTATTAATTCCCTATTTATATTAAGTGGTTAATTTCGCCCAACTCTAATATAAATTTAATTGCCTCCCTTTTCTTTCAGCACGGCCCTGCTGGGTTCACTTGGTTACTGGAGTCCGCTATAAGTCGTAGGATCCAATAGGTCTCGGGTTCAATTGCCGCGTAGGCTATTTTACGATTCCATTTATTTTTGCTACCTCCGTTACTCTAAAAATTCTGTAAAAATATCCTAAAATTCCAGAAAAATACTAGGATATTTCTAATAATTATTTTGAGAATTTTCGGGCGTTACAATCCCCCATACCTTATAAAAAGTTCATCCTCGAACATTGAATAACTCTGGGTACTTCTGTCTCATGCTGGCTTCTGTCTCCCATGTTGCCTCTTCTGCTGTGTGATTTTACCAAATGACTTTTACTAATGGTACCTCCTTGTTCCGCAATTTCTTAACTGCTCGATCTACTATCTGAGTAGGCCGACTATCATGGCTGAGGTCTTTACGGACTTGTACCGACTGTGGCTCAATCACCTGGGTGGCATCTGGGATATGCTTCTTCAGCATAGAGACATGAAATACATTATGAGCAGCTGACATTTCCTGGGGTAGCTCTAGCTCATATGCTACCTTGCCAACTCTTCCAGTGATAAGGTATGGTCCCACATATCTGGGACTTAGTTTGCCCTTCTTCCCAAAACGCATTACTCCCTTCATGGGAGCCACTCTGAGGAATACTGTATCCCCAACTAAAAACTCTAAAGGTCTGCGCCGTGTATCAGCATAACTTTTCTGGCGGCTCTGAGCTGTCTCTATCCTCTGGCGGATCTGCTGTATAGCTGCCGTGGTGTCTACTACTAGATCTGTCTGGAGTTCTAGTTCCTTCTGTTCACCACTCTCATACCAGCAGATTGGAGATCTACACCTCCGCCCATCGAGAGCCTCGTAAGGTGCCATGCCGATAGTGGCCTAATAGCTATTGTTGTATGCAAATTCTGCTAAGCTCAGATATTTGCACCAACTTCCTTTGAAATCTAGGGCACATGCTCGGAGCATATCTTCGAGTACCTGATTTACTCGCTCTGTTTGACCATCTGTCTGAGGATGGAAGACTGTGCTAAACTTTAACTTAGTGCCCAAAGCTGACTGTACACACTCCCAGAAGTGTGATGTGAACCTACTGTCCCTGTCTGAAATAATGGTTCGTGGGACTCCATGTAATCTAACGATCTCCTTGAGATACAATTGAGCTAGCTGCTCCATGGAGTAGGATATCCTGATAGCTAAGAAGTGGGCTGATTTAGTCAATCTGTCGACTATTACCCAGATGGTATCAAAACCATTTGTGGTTCTGGGTAGTCCCACTATGAAGTCCATGGAAATATCTTCCCACTTCCATTCTGGAATCTGAATAGGCTGCAAAACTCCTCCTGGTCTCTAATGTTCTGCCTTGACCCTCTGATAGGTCAGACAGGTGCTAACATATCTAGCGATGTCTCTCTTCATCCCAGGCCACCAAAACGTCTCTTCAGGTCTTGGTACATTTTGGTGGAGCCAGGATGCATCGCATAAGGAGTCCTGTGAGCCTCATCTAAGATCTTCCTGCGTAGTTCCTCCTGATCTGGAACACAAAGTCTGTCACCAAAGTACAATACCCCACTATTGGTCATTCTGAACTCTCCACTTTCTGATTCTGCTAACCCTTGCTTGATTTTCTGAATTTCAGGATCCTGTTCCTGAGCTATCTGGATGTCACCAAGCAGGGTAGATTCTAAGGTCATAGTAGAGAGCTGTCCCACTATGAGTTCGAGACCGAAATATGTGATCTCCTTCTGTAGGGGCGATGACATGGCTGCTAGGGATAGTAAGGTAGCACTGGACTTTCTGCTAAATGCATCTGCTACCTTATTAGCTTTTCCTGGGTGGTAGAGGATGTCTATGTCATAGTCCTTGACATGCTCTAGCTATCTGCGCTGTCGCATATTCAGATCCTTCTGAGTGAAGAAATACTTCAGACTCTGATGATCTGTGTACACTCTACACTGAGCTCCATACAGGTAATGTCTCCAAATTTTGAGAGTGAACACGACTGCTGCAAGCTCAAGATCATGAGTAGGATAGTTCCTCTCATAGTCTTTGAGTTGTCTGGAGGCATAGGCGATCACCTTGCCATTTTACATCAGCACTGCTCCTAGTCCCAATTTAGAGGCATCACTATAAATGTCAAAGCTGCCTGTGTTTTCTGGTAGAGTCAGAATAGGTGCACTGGTCAATCTCCTCTTTAGCTCGCTAAAGCTGTTCTCACAGTCCTCTGTCCACTGAAACCTTCTGTTCTTTCTGGTAAGAGCTGTCAGTGGGGAGGCTATCCTGGAGAAATCTTCTACGAACTTTCTGTAATAACCTGCTAATCCCAGAAAGCTTCTGATCTCACTGGCGTTCTTGGGTCTTTTCTAACTACTCACAGCTTGTATCTTACTGGGGTCTACAATGATACCATCCTTTGAGATGATGTGACCCAGGAAGGACACCTGATCTAACCAAAATTTATATTTCGTGAACTTGGCGTACAGCTAGTTCTGCTGAAGGGTCTGCAATACTATTCTCAAGTGCTCGGCGTGTTCTTCCTGAGTTCCTGAATAGATAAGGATGTCATCGATGAATACGATAACAAAATTATCTAAGTATTCTCTGAATACCTTGTTCATGAGGTCCATGAAAGTAGTTGGAGCATTTGTCACGCCAAAGGGCATGACTACGAACTCGTAGTGTCCGTATCTAGTCCTGAATGCTGTCTTGAGTATATCCCGTTCTTTAACTTTCACCTGATGATAACCTGATCTGAGGTCTATTTTCGAGAACACTGCTGCCCCCTTTAGCTGATCAAACAGGTCATCAATTCTGGGGAGAGGATACCTGTTCTTGATTGTGACTTGATTCAGTGCCCGGTAATCTATACACAGGCGCATGCTCCCATCCTTCTTCTTCACGAACAATACAGGCGCCCCCCATGGTGAGTGACTAGGACGTATGAAGCCTTTGTCAAGCAGCTCCTGTAGTTGCTCATGAAGTTCCTTCAGTTCTGCTGGAGCCATGCGGTAGGGTGCCTTGGAGATAGGATTTGTACCGGGAATGAGTTCTATCTCAAATTCAATCTCCCTGTCTGGTGCTAGACCTGGCAACTCCTCAGGGAAGACTGCTGGGTAGTCACATACGACTCGGACCTCTGCTAGCTGTTGGTCCTTGTCCTGTCCGGTATTGACTACATGTGCTAGGAATCCCGTACATCCTGAATCCATTAATTTCTGTGCTCTTAGAGCTGAGAGAAACTTCTTGGCCTTTCTCTTTGGTTCTCCGATGTACTCGAACTGTACTTCTGCTTCCGGTTGGAATACGACTTTCTGTTTACGGCACCATATCTGATCAGGAAGTCCATTCCAAAGATGACATCATAATCTGTCATTTCTAGCACTATCAGATCACAAAAGAGTTCTCTGTCTACTATAATGACTGGCACTGCTCTGAGCCAGTGCGTGGATGTCATGATTTCTCCTGAAGGTAGCGTCGTCAAAAATTGGCTACTGAGTACCTCCGGAGGTATCGCTAACTTCTCGGCAAATGCCCTGGATATATAAGAATGGGTTGCCCTAGTATCGAATAAGACAGTTGTACTTTGTTGTAAAATACTGATCTGACCTATGACAACCGTCGAGGCATTCGCTACGTCCTCTCTGGTGAGTGAGTAAATCCTCGCATTGGTCGTAGCTGTAGGGGCTTCTAGTCTGCCCTGGCTGATGTGTGGACCATCTAAAACGGCCTGCATCTGATGTAGCTGTGCTGGCTAGCCTCCATACTGTATCGGCTGTGGTTGAGGAAGACTTGTCTTGTTCGGGAATTGCTTAGCCATATGCCCTTCTTGTCCACATTCAAAGCATCCTCGTGTGCCCTTGCGACAAACTCCTGGGTGAAATTTCCCACAAGTAGCACATTTGGGATAACTAGGTTGTTTGCTGGCTGGTCCTCTCTTTGGGTAACTCCCTGGTTTGCCCTTATTGCTGGAGTTCCCTTTCCAGTTAGAGCTGTGGCCCTGTTGTTTCTGAGTACCTGAGCCTCCTTGCCCTTTGGACTCTGAGAGGACTTGCTTCTGCTGCTTGATATTATTCTGGTAGTGCTCGGTGGTCAGAGCACTACTGACTAGTTCCTCGGTGGTTTGCGGCCTATGAACGCCGCCAGCCACGTTCATTACTATTTCCGGCCTCAGCATCTTAAGCATCAACCGGACCTGTTCTTTTTCTGTGCTGACTAGTTCAGGGCATAGACGAGCCAATCTGTTGAATTTCTTCACGGCTTCCTCCACTGAAAGGTTGCCCTGGTGAAACTTTGTGAACTCGTCGTAGTGGCGGTTCGTGACCCACATGTGAAAGAACTCCTCGAAGAATTCTTTCTCGAAGTCAGCCTATGCCATCTGGTTTACTGGGCGCTTCGCTCTAATTCTCTCCCACCACATACGTGCATCTCCTGTCAAGCAGAAGGAGGCGCACTTCACCTTCTCATGTTCTGGCCAGTCCAGAAGCTCTATCGTACTCTCCAGTGTTTTGAACCAGGCCTGAGCATCCCATGGTTCACTAGTGCCTGAGAAATTCTCTGGCTTGACTCTCTGCCACTAGATCAGATAGGCTTCTCTTCTTGCCTCTGTTGCTGGGGCTACTGGTGCTGTAGGCTGGACAGGTGGAACCTCTAAGACTACTGGCGTTGCTAAGTTTGGTTCCGGGGTGACTGTGGGAGTATTCTGCTGATTAGCCTTTAAGGTGGCTATCTCCTATTGCTGTTCAGCTAGCTGCTGCTGTAACTGAGCCACTAATGCTATAAGGTCTGGGGGAGTCATTGAACTGCCTACCTCGTGCTGGGGCTCAGTAGCTGGTGCCCTTCTAACTGGGCGTCCTCTTGCCATTTCTAAAGAAAAAGAGGACATAGATAACTAATACTATCACATTTAACTATTTACTATAATCAACCATGTTAAACACTATCATATATCAACATGCTTTAGCTATCTATAAACATGACAGTAAAAAAACATAAGTAAGAGGAAAGGTGTTCTTACTTGGAAGCTGCAGGTTCAATACTGATGTGTGTGAAGGAAGTATGGAACCTTGCTCTGATACCACTCTGTAACGACCCGCCTTCTACTGGCTAGGCTGTAAGGCCGGACCGCCACATTATGCTGTGCTAAGCTATATCCATGACCATTACTAAGTCTAGGTGCGGAAAACTGTACCAATTAAAACTTTGCTAAGCTAATACAAGTTCTTGGTCCTACATGTGCTAAGGGATGCAATCTAAGGTATTCATGGCATACCCCACATCCTCTATGGTCAAGGAGCTGAACTACAAGGTCTCTTGGTCGAAACCCAACTTCCCAATCGATCCAGATTGAACTCGATCGATTGCAAGCTGTTGGATCGATCCAGATGGCGACTGTGCTTGGGGTAGTATTCTGGATCGATCGGCTGATCGATCCAGACTGGTCAATCGATCCAGTGATCGATTCCAACGCTCTCTGTTCGCGGGAGCGATTTCCCCAAACTCTCTGTTCGCAACAGAATGCGACTGGATCGATCAGCTAATCGATCCAGAAGCTTACTGTATGCGACAGAATGCGGCTGGATCGATCGGCTGATCGATCCAGAAGCTTACTGTTCGCGGAACCAGGCTCCCAATCGATCCACTGATCGATTGAGGGCCCCCAATCGACCCACTGATCGATTGGGGTTTCTGATTTCGCAGCAAGGCTCCGATTTCAGCACTGTGTCATGCCAAACTCACCTACATAAGTTCTAAAATAACTGGAGAGCATTCTAATATCAAACAACTAACATTCTAAACATGGTTACTAACACTCTAAGCAGATTTTCTATAATTCCATGCATTTAGATACTGAATAAGCAAAGAGTGACATGATAAGAAACACTAAATTCTTAAATGTTCTAGTTCTTCCAAGGTCTTTATTCCAGGTTCCATCCACACACATCTTCACCGTTGCATTGAGCTCCAGCTTCCGCTAGTCCATCTTCCCTTTACCTTTATCTGCAGTATAAGGAAAATAGTATCTGTAAGCTTGAGAGCCTAGTAAGAAACTATCTACCTCACTAAAACATGCATACGATGCAAATTATGTTTTCAAAACATGCTATTTGAAATACATTCTGAATATGCTAAGCATGGCATGGCATACAACACATAGAAGCAAAACTGATCATGGCAATAAAGCTAATTATAAACTATCATGTTGTATCAACAGAAAGCTAAACTGGTACCAAAGCTAGGCTAGGCTAATACTAATCTGGTGCTAAAGCTGTACTAAATCCACATAACTATTTGTGAAGTTTTGAAAACTATTTTCATAGATAGGTTAAAATAATAATCATGCTGCTGTTTGGGCCCGATAACTGTACGTGCTATGCGCACATCCCTAACTAGACCCGGGTTTGCAAGTCCCGAATTTAGTAGGGTTACTAGGTTATCTGAACCTAGGGACGACTATGGGAGCCCAACCCAATGGATATCTAATCCAGTACATTGCCACTAATAAAATAAAATACTGGTTATAGCTGAATTTTTGTTGTTGTTGCTATTTCTAGGTTATCTGAACCCAGAGCTAGGATATCTGAACCTAGAGGCGACTATGGGAGCCCACCCATTGGACCGTAGTCCCATATAAGCTGTACTAAAGCTAAACATACTGAATGAATGCTTCTATCGCATTTAGCTAAGCTAGTAAAATGCTTAAGTTGCATTTTAACCGTGCTAATAATTTAATCGAACACTTGGTATGCGCTAATTCTCATCCTTTGTGCCGAAAATCTACATACTACTAAACTGAAGCATAAAATTCACACGGAAGCTACTTATACTGCAAGTGAGGGGTTTCTTACCTCCTGTTCGGATTTTCCTACAAATCTAATCGCTAGGTTTTCCGGAGGAGAGATCTCTTCGACGATCTTCTCGCGTCTATGCATTCCTCTCGCGGAGGGGAGCGCCCTCGTTTCGGAGTCATCGCCGGAAGGTGCTCCTATAGCCCTTGGGATAAAACCCTAGGCTTGCTTGTGGTTGGCGCCGAGAGATGAGGGAGGAGAAGGGGTCGGCGTGTAAGGGTTTGAGGGAAAGGAAAAGTTACGTTAAAAATAACTCTTCACTTATTAATTCCCTATTTATATTAAGTGGTTAATTTCGCCCAACTCTATTATAAATTTAATTGCCTCCCTTTTCTTTCAGCACGACCCTGCTGGGTTCACTTGGTTACTGGAGTCCGCTATAAGTCGTAGGATCCAATAGGTCTCAGGTTCAATTCCCGCGTAGGCTATTTTACGATTCCATTTATTTTTGCTACCTCCGCTATTCTAAAAATTCTGTAAAAATATCCTAAAATTCCAGAAAAATACTAGGATATTTCTAATAATTATTTTGAGAATTTTCGGGCGTTACAATTCAAGGCACCTTACATATTTTTACCATATTTAAAAGTATTGATTCAAGTAAAAAATGTAAATAAGAATTTTATATACATAAATTTAGATAATACCTTATTCAATTGAATGTTAATCTGTGTGATTTGTACTTATATATGATGGTTGTATATTAATCTCAGTTTAAAGTTTAAAGGGGGATTTCCTATTGGTTCGATTCTTAGGAGTCATTCTTATTACAAATAATAGTTAGTTAAAAATTATAGATAATACAGAATCATAAACCTTCTAATATCAAATATAAAAAGTCAAAAGTTAAATATGAAAAAGAAGTACATAGCACCATATATCATTCAATCATCATATAAAAATCCATATTCTACTATTATTACAATGATAATTAAATAAACATAAATGCATGAACCAAATACATTTTCATCATAAATCTATATCAATTTCCACTCTTGCAACATCATCACGAATCCAAACCACTTCTTCATTTTCATTGTAGTCTTTAGAATTATGAATATATCTTTGAAGATATGTATCAACATCTATCATAGGCTGCATTTTATGCTTTGCTCATGCATCAGTGGTGATAATGACATGCTAATCACAATCAATTGGATCTTTCACATAAAGTACTTGCATAGCCTGAGATGCTAAAACATAAGGCTCATTATGACGTCTAACATTTTTAAAATTTGCTAACACAAACTCATCCTCATCCAATTTTAGCTGTTTTCCTTTGGAGACCCCACTCACACTCAAATAATACAACTTTTCGACTTCCTTCATAATTTAACTCAATCACATTTTGTAAAATCCTATAATAATCATGTTCACTTAATACTGAATTGTGATATCTTATACTTGAATAATTTGAAGTAGTTGCCCGAATAGTTACACCATAATTTTGAATTTTTCTTTTACATTCCACTTCCTCAACTCCGCCCATGATGACCGGTCATGGCCGGTCCCAAGCCCGGATAAAGGAGGAGGGTTGCGTTAGGTTGCCAGCCAGCGTTAAACTATGGCAAATATTTCATGAATGAATCCATTAAACTATTGTGCTAATACTAGGTTGTTCCCCGGAAGGAACGCGTTGCAGGGTCCGATTGTAACGTCTCGGCAAGGACCGCTACATCTCCAGAACTCGGGTGTAGTGATAAATATGTAAGAGTTCGCGTTACAGGGTCCGACTGTAACGTCTCAGCAAGGACCGCTACATCTCCATGAGAACTTGGGTGTAGTATTAAATAGGCAAGAGTTCTCACACCATAGGTTAGATAAGAACAAATATGATAGGAAAACTAATAATCTAAGATTTGGAACATGGAACATAGGAACTCTCACTGGTAAATCAATGGAGGTAGTAGATATGATGATTAGGAGAAAAATTAATATTTTATGTGTACAAGAGATAAAATGGACAGGTGAGAAGGCAAAGATGATAGAGAACTCGGGTTTTAAGTTATGGTACACGGGAAAGAGTAAAACAAGAAATGGAGTGGGTATTATTGTAGATAGTTTGTTAAAGGATGAAGTTATAGGAGTAGTTAGAAAAGGGGATAGAATTATAACCCTTAAGATAATAGTGGCGAAAGAAACTATGAACATAATTAGCGTATATGCACCACAAGTAGGATTAGATGAAGCTACCAAATTAAGGTTTTGGGAGGACTTAGATGAAATATTACAAAATATTCCACCAAATGAAAGGATTTTAATAGGAGGTGATCTAAATGGGCATGTCGGAGTAAAAAATGAGGACTATGAGAGAGTACATGGGAGTTATGGGTTTGGAACGAGGAATGAGGAAGGGAAAACTATATTAGATTTTGCGATAGCATATGACCTTATATTAGCTAATACGTTTTTTAAGAAAAGAGAAGAACATTTAGTCACATTCAAAAGCGGGAATAATAGATCGCAAATTGACTTTCTTATGGTTAGGAAGAATGATAGAAAGATTTGTAAAGATTGCAAAGTCATCCCTGGAGAAAGCTTAACTACCCAACATAGGGTAGTAGTGTTGGATATACACCTCAAACATAGTATCAATAGAAAGAAAATATATACAATTCCTAGAATTAAGTGGTGGAAGTTAAAGGATGGGAAACAACATATATTTAAAGAGAAGGTAGAAGTACAAGCATTAGGTGAAATATACGATGACTCTAATACAACATGGGATAAGATGGTATCAAAGTTGAAAATAGTAGCTAAGAGTGTCCTCGGTGAGTCAAAGGGGCATGCACCGCTAAGTAAAGAATCTTGGTGGTGGAATGAGAAAGTACAAGAGAAAGTGAAGGAAAAACGAATAGCTTATAAGAAATTATATATTTGTAAGAACGAGGAAAATTTAAAAAAATATACAATAGCCAAGAAAGAAGCTAAGAAAGTAGTGAGTGAAGCAAAAAATGAAACTTTTGAACGGTTATATCAAAAATTGAATACAAAAGAAGGGGAAAAAGACATCTATAGAATAGCTAAAGGGAGAGAAAGAAAAACAAGAGATCTTAGCCAAGTAAAATGTATTAAAGATGAATGTAATAGGGTATTAGTAAGCGATGGAGAAATAAAAGAGCGGTGGAAGAGGTATTTTCATCAACTTTTTAATGAAGGTTTAGGAGACCAACTTAACTTAGGTAATTTAATTAGATCAAATGAGCATCGAAATTTTAATTTTTATCGTAGAATTCAAACTTCAGAAGTAAAACAAGCTTTAAATGAGATGCACAATGGAAAAGCCGTTGGACCAGATGATATTCCGATAGAGGTATGGAAGTACTTAGGGAAATAAGGTATTGAATGGCTTACAAAATTATTTAACATGATATTGAAAATGAAAAAAATGCCTGATCAATGGAGGATAAGTACTCTAGTTCCCTTATATAAGAATAAGGGAGACGTACAAAATTGTACAAACTATAGGGGTATTAAACTAATGAGTCATACTATGAAACTTTGGGAAAAAGTAATAGAAAAAAGATTAAGGAAGGAGACCATAGTGACAGAAAATCAATTTGGGTTCATGCTTGGAAGGTCGACAATAGAAGCTATACATCTTCTTAGACAATTAATTGAAAAATATCGGGAGTAAAAACAAGATCTACACATGGTATTCATTGACTTAGAAAAGGCATATGATAGAGTCCCAAGAGAAATTATATGGAGAATTTTAGAAAACAGAGGTGTTAGAGTAATATATATTGAACTAATTAAGGATATGTATGAGAATGTAACGACCAGAGTAAAGACTTCAGGTGGAGTAACTGAAGCATTTCCAATAAAGATAGGGTTACATCAAGGATCAGCTCTAAGTCCCTATCTTTTTATATTAATTATGGATGAACTCACTGCACACATTCAAGACACAGTACCGTGGTGCATGTTGTTTGCAGATGATATTATTTTGGTAGATGAGACACGTGAAGGAGTAAATGCTAAGCTAGAATCTTGGAGGGAAACACTAGAAGGGAAAGGTTTTAAGCTTAGTAGATTAAAGACGGAATATATGGAATTTAAGTTTAGCAATATTAGAAGTAATGAAACAATTGTTAAGATAGGAGATGACGAGTTGCCTGGAACCGAGATATTTAAATATTTAGGATCATTTTTACAAAATGATGGAGGGATTGAGAGAGATGTCTTACATAGAATACAAGCAGGATGAGTGAAATGGAGGGGAGCGTCGAGTGTTTTATGTGACCGTAAAGTACCTCTTAAACTTAAAGGTAAGTTCTATAAAACCGCAGTTAGACCTGCTATGTTATATGGAGCTGAATGTTGGGCTATGACTCGAGCACATGAGCAGAAGATGAGAGCTGCAGAGATGAGGATGTTAAGGTGGTTGTGTGGACATACGAGGATGGACAAAATAAGAAATGAGAGCATTAGAGAGAAAGTAGGAGTTGCATCTATTGAGGAAAAACTCAGAGAGACACGTTTAAGATGGTATGGACATGTACTTGGAAGACTAATAAATGCTCCAGTTAGGCGATGTGAAACTATGATAAACATGCATATAAAACGAGGAAGAGGAAGACCAAAAAAGACTTGGTTAGCAACAATAAAACAAGATAAAATTTTATTTAAATTATATAGATGATGATATAATAGGAGATAGAGCTCAATGGCGTAAAAGGATTCATACAGCCGACCCCACCTAGTGGGAAAAGGCTTGGTTGTTGTTGTTGTTGTTGTTGTTGTTGTATTCCACTTCCTCATCTAAAATTTCTCAAATGAAACTATGTTTAGCTTATTAGTTAGCTTATACAAGGTATTAGAGTTCTCAACATATAATTAAGAAAGACAATATAACTTGTAACGGTTCTTGACCGCATTAATAATAGTAGACACACTTAGGATGCAACAAAATGAAAGTTGCTTAAGGTGTGGAAAACATTGAGAGTAGAAAGGTCAATTTAGTAGAGATGGATATGCCAAAGTAACGAAGCAATACTAGTTGTCCAGCTTTGTCCACAAGTATATCAAGTGCGTTTATATGCGAATATTGTAAATGAACATGCCAAATTTGTAATTTCTCATGTGTAAGAGATTGTGTATATTTCTCATGTTGGATGCTCAAATCCGAAATTAGATATAGTTACAAAGGGTTAACATTTTCTTGCAATTGCAACTTGCAGGCATTTTGCTCGCTAGCCCATAGATGATTATGACTTTGCCTGAGAAATGTCTTTATGGAACAAGACAAACTTGAAGTATGGAAGAATTAAAATTGTAATTGATATAATGATCATTGATGGTATCCCTCTTCTGGTAATAATTGATCCATTTATAGAGAAATCTACATGACTAGTTGAACTCGTTAAACTGAGCAATATTCACACCCTACCTTTCCTTATTGTAAATTGAGATATCCATTGATCCACCGAATCATCCAATAGGACTGCATTGACCTACACTAATACCTCCATTTCATTTATTTTAGACCTTAAATCTGGTAGACCTATCATTAATTCCCTCTAAAAAATTTTGGTGTATGGAATTATAACACATGTGCACAATAAATTTATCCACATAAATGTAATATTAAGAAAAACAAAATAAAAAAGAAATAAGATATGAAAAATATAGAACTCTTATCCTAATTGTTAGAAAAAAGGGAGAAACAAGAAAGAATTAAGACGTACAAACCTAAGAGAAGATGAAAGGCGGCTTCGGCACGTTGCTGGAAAAGGCAACGAATCAGGTCTGTGCGAGCGACGACTTGCGGCGTGAGAAAGAAATACGACGGTGTGCGAAAAATAAAATTGTGCGCGCCGTGAGAAAGAGGCGTGGTGTTGGGAGAAGAGAAGATTGAAGGAGAATGAGGTGGTGTGTGAAACTTGACGTGGTTTGTGGTGTTAGATAGCAAACAGGAGAAGAGGAGATCGAAGGAGATGAGGGGATTGAAGAGGTTGTGTGCGGTGTGAGAAATAAGTTCTGTGAAGGAGAAGAGGAGATTGAAGAGGTCGTGTGTGGAGTAAGAAAGAAGTTCGTGTGGCGAAGGAGAAGAGGAGAATGAAGAGGTGTGCATGAGAAAGAAGTTTGACACTATAGGGGATTGGGATCGAATTAAGGGTTTTAAGTTAGAAGAATTAATAATAGATTAAATTAATTATTAAAAGATTAATAATGTCATTTATTAAAAATATCAGCATATAGGGTCTAATTTGATATTTATTTTTTAATTATTTTTGTTTTTTGATAAGTGTCATTATAAGGTGTGTATTATGACACTTATAAATGAGTGTCGTTAAGATAATATCATAATAGACTAATTTTCTTGTAATGACGTACTTTATGACAAGAATCCAAGATAGAGGAGACACTTGAATAATTCAAGGATTATGTTGGTAAATGAATCCCTAATTTGGAGCAAATATGATATCCCTCATCCCAAGTCATCCAATATCGTTTGCTCCACAACAAGATACAATAGGTAAAATACAAGGGACATTTTGTCCTAACGCAGCGGTCTTTTGCATGGAGAAGGTCAGATACCTAACAAGACATTTTGCACATGCTGGGAATTTACCCTAAGATCTATTGGAGCAAATGTCCATATATGTACCAACTATGCCAACCGGGGGTGGGGGCATAAATCAGTCCCTAAGTGGTTTGGCTCAAGGAGGAGATTGTTAGTATAACCATACAGAGCCATAATTGACAAAAGGTTAAGTTTGGGTTAATATGTGATTAGGAAATGTATGTTGATGCAAAAACTTTATATGAACTATAATTGTAAGGTTGTGAAAGTCCAAGTGAGTTGAAGATTGGTGAGGGAGATTCAAAGAGGTCCTTGGTAATAGAAATCTCATAAAAGTGAACTCTAGACAGGTCATGTTCAATAGGAGGAGTTGGTAGAAGTCTAAGAGGTCTTTGGAAAGAGATGCTTCAGTAAAGCGAACTCTATGCAAGTGAAGTCCAATAGAAGAAGTTGAAAAAATATTCAAGTGGATCATGGCATATGAGAAGTCCAAGAGTAATGAATTCCTAGTAGACAAAATTTTAAGCGAATCTTGATAAATGAGAAGTCTCGAATGAGTGAATTTCAAGCACTTGAAAGTCTCAGTGGTCATTAATAGATGAAAAATCTCGGAGTAAATATTGGCGGAATCAGTCCGAACTTGGTCTTGATAGAATAAGGATGGCGCTTTGATATTTGAGCAATATATTTGTTGCAAGTTGCTTAAAATTAACTAGATACTTGACAATGGACAAAGTCAAAATGAATCAAGGTTGATTGAATATTGGCAAAAGTGAAAATCCCAATAGGTGTTGGCATTTGAGAAAGTCAAATAGGGAGTTAGCAACAAAGAAGTTCAATAGGTGTTGACAGGAGATTAAAGTCTAAGTAAGTTAAGGACTTTCCTAAGCACACTTAGGACTTTCCTGTAAGCTCATTCAACCTTGTTAGACAACAAGTAACCTTAACTTTGGACTCTTTCCCATAATCAAAATTTAGATTCGATCGTCTGGTACCCCTGCACCAACAGAAAGTTCATATGAGTTAGTAGGATCAAACATTTGACCAAGGTAAGAAGTCCTAGGTCACTAGGCAAGGTATACCAAGGAGAGGACTTTTTGGTGAAGAAGACTATGAGGAGTGTCTTTGTTGGACGTTACAATATTTGCAACATTAGGAAGATGAAGGGGTGCTCATTCACCTTCATCTTCCTCCATTATGTGATATTAAAGCACCGGTTATAAGATGATTGCATCCTTCTTTAAAAAGTGTCCAAGTGTAACGACCCGCCTTCTACTGACTAGGCTGTAAGGCCGGGGGTTACATTATGCTAAACTATTCTTGCCTATCACTGAATATTAGGGTGCAGGAAAGCTGAACTAATTTAAAATTCCTACTAATTGCTATGAAATCTGGAATTTATATTCGAGTTACACTTTTATCGAGTACATATGCTACAGAAGGGAACCTAAACTTTCTATTTGATCAAGGAACTGAAATCAGACTTTCCAATCGATCGGCTGATCGATTGGAGTTAATTGATCGATCCATTGATCGATTCAATGTGTTACTATGCACGGAGGTCAATTCTGGATCGATTGGCTGATCGATCCAGACTGACCAATCGATCCAGTGATCGATTCAACAGCTCTCTGTTCGCGGAAATAAAATTCCCGATCGATCGGCTGATTGATCCATGGCCGATCGATCAGCTGATCGATTCATCAACTTTCTGTACGCGGCAGATCACTTCCTAATCGATGAGCTGATCGATTGAGGGCTCCTCAATCGATCGGCTGATCGATTCAATAGCGTTCTGTACGCGGGGATTTCTTCCAATCGATCGGCTGATCGATCGGGGTTTCTGATTTCTGCAGAAATCCCACCCGAACTCGTACAGGACCTTCAGAAATCAACTAAAAGCATAATACCACTACTAAGCATGTCATTACTCATGGTTAGCTAGCTAATATCAGGACAACTAATAATCTAAGCATAACTCAATGCATACTTTCATAGTTCAAGACACTTAACATCTAAAAGTGCGGAAAAGTAACACTATAAGAAATACTAAGTCTTTAGACTTGCTAGTCTCCAAGAATCTTTATTCCAAATTCCTTCTCATACACATCTGATCGCATTGCTCTCCAGCCTCCGCTAATCCATCTTCCCTTTGTCTTTATCTGCAGTATAAGGAAAATGAAACTATAAGCTTGGGAGCTTAGTAAGAACCATCTACCTCACAAAAACATGCATTCGAAGAAATCATGCTTTTAAAAGATGCTAATGAAATACATGCTGATGATCATACTGAAAATGCTAAAAACATGGCATATGGACATGCAAGTCATATCAATCAAAATTGAACATGAAGCTACTTGCTATATCAATAAGAAAACTAAACTGAAGCTGAGTTGCTGATGGGCCCGACAACTGTACTTGCTATGCGCGCATCCCTAACTAGACCCGAGGTAGCTAGTCCCGAATCTAGTAGGGTTTACTAGGTTATCTAAACCTAGGGATGACTGTGGGAGCTCAATCCAAGGACAACTGAGAGTCCAGTACAGTGCCACTGATAAAAGTAAAATACTGTTCATAAGCTATTTTATCTTATCTTTCTCTTACTAGGTTATCTGAACCTAGAGGTAGGTTATCTGAACCTAGAGGCGACTATGGGAGCCCACTCATTGGACTGTAGCCCCATATAACTGAAGCAAGACTATGTATGCTATTAAAAATGCATCTATGACATTTCACTGAGCTATTAAGATGTCTACTGTAACATATATCTGTACTAGTCATTTAATCGAGCACTTGGTGTGCTCTAATTCTGCATATGACTACGCTAAGATCATAACAGCGAACTAAGACCGTAAAAGCATACAACTAGCTACTTATACTGCAGGTGAGAGGCTACTTACATCCTACGCTAGTTTTCTTACAAATCCGATCGCTAGGTTTCCGGAGACGAAGATCGTTTCGGCGATCCTCTTACGTCTACGCTTCCTTCTCGCGGAGGGGAGCATCCTCGTATCAGAGACGTCGCCGGGAGGTGCTCCTACGACCTTAGGGATGGAACCCTAGGCTTCTTGGGCTTTGTGCGCCGAGAGAGTGCGAGAGAGGGAGAGGGGTCGGCGGTGAGGGTGAGGGAAAAGTGTCGTTCACAAAAATAATAAACTCCCACTTAATTTCCCTATTTATATTAAGTAATTAATACGCCCCAACTCGCCCATAAATAAAATTGTTCTCCTCTCCTTTCAGTACATCCCTGCTGGGGCCCCTTGGTTACTAGAGTCATCTATAAGTCGTAGGGTCTAGTAGGTCTTGGGTTCAATTCTTGCTTAGGCTATTTTACGTTTTTATTTAATTTTGCTACTTCAGCTATTCTAAAAATTCCATAAAAATATTCTATAATTCCAGAAAAATAATAGAATATTTCCGAAAATTAATTTGAGAATTTTCGGACGTTACACCAAGAGCAATCGGAAAAGGGAGTGAGTTGAAGGTGATCGAAGAGAAGAACATCTAGAAAGATTGAGATTTGGTTTGTGGATAGAGGAGAAGGTTCCTTCGTAGTGATCTTTGCCATGACAACAACTTTCTTCTTGGCGATCGTCTTCGGCTTCTTCCTGACTTCTTCTCCGAGCACACTATGACTTTATTTCATTTAGTACGAAATTATTTATCACGAGCAACCGTCTTTACTCTGGGATGAGAGTAAACTTGTAGCTAGGCATGGACTTGAGTGAGAAACTAACAAAAGTTTCAAAGTTAAGGTTGACAGACATTGTAACTATCTTAACAATAAACATATGTTATATTTGTGTGATGGACATATCCTGTGTTGCAGGAGTACTTTAAGTTCTAACCAACTGGAACTATTAATCTTAGGACATTGAAGGTCTGGCGACTAGGAGGAGGTCTACATGACGAAGCTAATGATAAGCTTGGGTAAGGTAAGTGTTGATGTGGCGGGATAACTTTCGGCTCCAAGTGACCAGAAGTGATCTAAGCGACCAGAGCCCAATCAGTAGATATCGTAGATACTTATTTGGATGAAGACTGTCATGTAGGCATCTGGGAGGTCAGAGGTGGTTCTTGGTGACTGAAGCATGAATATGCTTTGCATAATAATGGACAATGGATAACAGTCGAGCTGGGGGAAATTAGAGGAGCCTCTAGTCGCTTGGAGCACCTACTTAGATCATCAACTCATCATTGAAGAAAGTGCTCTACATGATCTAAAAGCTTTGTGCTCGTCCAAATGCTCTCCTTAGACAGCTCTATAAATCTTCAATATATTTAATTTAGCCTTTTTATATGTATTTGATCTTTGTGCTTACACTTGTTCATCAATATTATATCAAATACTATTTGTAAGAAAATTTCTCTATCTTTGAAGTTCTTATTCAGAAAGAAGAAAATTAATGATGATTTGGGGAAGGATCCGCCTAATGGATCATAGGATCATGGAATAGAAATTTGGGGGTTGTGAATCACATTAAATTACCATGTCACCTAGCTTGTTGTGTGTCTACTTTATTTCCTCTACTTAATTTGTGTTAACTCTGATTTAGTTTAATTATTTATGTAAAATTCTATTTACCCTCTTAGCGCCCACATCGATCCTACATATTGCACTAACAGACACATATTTAAGATTAGGAATATCCAAAGGAATGTGCAAGACACAAAATTCTAGGTTGAGGAAGTTAGAATTGGAAAACCAAGTTCTGATGGCAAACCTTGAGGACGTAGAGAGGACCTAAGAGAAATTCATTAATGCATTTAAGAACTTAGACATGATCTTGGGAAGGCAAAGTTCAAACAATATAGATCCAGGTTGAGATATCGTCATCAAGGGACGAGGTACCATCATACCCTAGGGTAGCATTCAATTGTGGCTTGGGAGAACTATTTACACTTATAAAATACTAATTTAGTCACGAAATTTAACGACAAAAATAATTCATCACAAATTGACAAGGAAATTTTTAACAAAAAAATAATCGTGACTAATCAATAATGAAATCCGCAACAAAAAAATAATTGACCCAAAAATAGTAACAAAAATATTTTATTGCTAAAAATAAATTTATCTTAAAATTCATCATCAATTGGCGACAAATTTGAAATTCGTCATCAAATTTTTGTGATGAATATAAATTTTGTCGCCAATTTGACGATGAAGTTGACAATGATTAATAATGATTTTGTTCAAATTTGACAACAAATCTTAAATTCACCTTGAATTTGATGACGAAACAAAAATCCATCACCAATTTATGGATGGATTTCAGATTTGTCATCAAATCTGTAACAAAGTTGGCAATGAATTCTAATTCATCACCAAACCTAAACATTTTGATCGATTGACCCCCCTCGCCCAAATACCCTCAGATCCCATAATTAACTTCATCTTGAGGGTTTTTAAATTTGATGATAAATTTAGAATTCATTGCAAATTTAGCGATGAATTTAACTACAAATTTTATTTCATTGCCAACAACCCTAAGTATTTCAGGATAGACCCCCTCCACCAAATCCCTTGATTCCAAAATCCCTTAATTCCCTTTTGAGGGTAGAGATGTAAAGGAATTGAATCGAGTCGAATATGCAGAAAAATTTAAGGCACGAATTCGACTCGAAATAAGTATATTCAAGCTTGAGCTCGATTCGAAGCTCGAAAAATTTAAAATGTTTGATTCGAGTTCGGTTCGAATTAGGACTCGGGTTCAAGTTCGGCTCGAAATATTCGAATAGGTTCGCGAACTATTCGAATTATTTTTTTTTTTTGATGAAGTTCATTTTATTAGCTATCATTCATACAGAAATACAACAAAGATACAGAAATAGTCCTCCAAATTCACAGAAATTATACAACCCAAGGACAATGTTCAATCCAGGGATGAAACAAATCAAAAAATCTAAAACGAATCAAATTTTGCACATGAAGGAAAATATGCTCAGAGTTAGGAGTTTGTCCCTTAAAAATAACATCATTGCGCTCTCTCCAAATCCAATATACAGTAGAGCAGAAAGCAGCTCGACGAATCTGAGAGCGTCTGGACTTAGAAGAAGCATGCCTGGAAAACCAACTGACTTCTCTATTCCAACGTAAAGGGGCTCTTTGGATAGAACAAGAATGCAGTATCTTAGTCCAAACCATAGCTGAAAGTGGACAATCGAAAAAAAGATGAGGAATAGTCTCCCTATGAATACCACACAAACTGCAAAGATCAGATGAGGTGACCCCCCATCTGAGCAGTCTAGAACGAGTAGCAAGTCTCCCCTTAATTGCAAGCCAAGCAATAAAACTACATTTAGGGACATGAGAAGAGCCCCAAATCAAATTATACCAAGTCACAACAGGCTTTTTAGGCCTGAAATATTCATACGCAGAAGCAATTGAGTATATACCAGAAGTGGTAAGCTTCCAAGAAATAATGTCTGATTCATTAAAACAAGTGAAATGGGCCGTAATAAAGTCCCAAGCTTGAGCAGTAATAGAATCAATAGGATCAGGTAACTGCCAATGATTGTCATGCCAAACATCAGCAACATAAGCCGATTTAGAAATATTAGCATCAACAATACAGATAGATGGGAATTTCTCAATCAATGAAACACCCCGAAGCCATGGATCAATCCAAAATTTGAAATGCATACCAGAACCAAGGCAGTAAGAAAACAAACCCTTAAACATAGAGCGAAGATCAAGAAGCTTCCTCCAACACCAACTGGCATTAGGGGGCTTGATTATCCCCCAATAACTCAAGGTTCGAAGCTTATTTGCCCTGATCCAAGCAGCCCATAAACTTTCATAAGAGGTTAAAAGAAACCATATATTTTTACCTACTGCAGCACAGTTCCAGATTGACAGTGACTTAAGTCCCAAGCCTCCTTCTTTTTTAGGTAGACAAACATTATGCCAAGCAACAGGTCTAGATTTGGAATTGGAATTGCCATGCCAGAGAAAATCCCGACAAAGCCTGTCAATAGAATGAATAATCGATTTTGGAAGCATAAAAATAGAACACATATAGACATAGAGACTTTGTAAAACAGAAATCACCAATTGGATCCTACCCCCATAAGAGAGAAGACGAGAAGTCCAGCAAGTAATTCTAGCAGTGATTTTATGAATAATTTTGTCACAATGCTCTTTTTTCAGACCTGAGGATATTAAAGGAATCCCCAAATAAGTCACAGGGAGGGAACCTTCCTTGAAGTTTAACATGGTCAAGATTTCAGCTTTGATATGATCAGTAACACCAGAAAAGAAAACGAGACTTTTGCCCTCATTGATATGGAGCCCAGAAACTTGTTCAAAATGTTTAAGAATGGACATAACTTGAGTGACTGAGTTAAGACTACCACAGCAGAATACCAACAAATCATCGGCAAAACAGAGATGAGTAATTTGAAGAGTACGACATCCAGGGTGAAACCCAAAGTCAGGTGGGATCAAATGGTGAAAACAGCGAGAAAGGTATTCCATAGCAATAACAAAAAGAAGAGGGGAAATAGGATCACCCTGTCTAACTCCCTTTTTCCCATGAAAGTAGCCCTCCAAACCCCCATTAATAACAATGGAAAAGGTGGCAGTTCTAACACATGTCATAACCCAATCGATAAATTGAGAAGGAAAACCTAGATTCAAAAGAGCTTCTTCTAAAAAATCCCATGACACTGAATCGAAGGCCTTCCGTAGATCTACTTTCAGGGTAAGCCTTGGGTTACCATTATTTCTATGATAGTTGTGTACAAGTTCATGGGCCAATAAAATGTTGTCTGCTATTCTGCGACCTTTGACGAAAGCAGATTGGTTCAAAGCTATGATAGAGGGCATAACCTGAGACATTCTAGTAGCAAGGATTTTAGTAATGAGTTTATATATGATAGTGCAGCAAGCAATGGGCCTGTAATCAGTAAGGCCAGAAGGGTTGGGAGTTTTTGGAATAACCACAAGGGCAGTGGAATTGAATTGCTTCAATAGACGCCCAGTTCTGAAAAATTCATCAATTGCAGCAAAAACTGAAGGGCCAACAATATCCCATTCTTTTTTGAAAAAGTAAGCATTAAAACCATCCACACCAGGGGCTTTGTTACTTCTCATACCCATAAGAGTGGATTTGACCTCATCATAGCTTACTGGCCTACAAAGATAGGTAGCTTGCTCAGAAGAAAGAAGCTTACCAGCCTGCCAAATAGAAGAATCAGAATATACTCGAGCATGAGACTCAACTCCCAATAAGTCCTCATAAAAGTCAATCATAGCACGAGAGATAGTAGGATGATCGGAACACATAGAGCCATCCTGAAGACGAAGAGATACAATGTTGTTTTTAGCATATCTAAGTTTAAGGGATTGATGAAAATATTTAGTGTTTTGGTCACCCAACTTTAACCAATCAGCACGAGCTTTTTGTCTGAAATAGCTCTCTTCACAGAATTTTAGAGATCTATAATGAATAACCAGAGCTCGCTCTTGGTCTAAAAGATCTTGATCAAGAGGAGCTTGGTGAAGATTTGACTGCAAATGATCTAAAGAAGCTTTACAGTTAGCAACACGAACAGAGACATCCGAGAATTCTACTCTATTAAGAACACGGAGCTCCTTAGCTAGCAACTTGAGTTTAGACCAGAGCACAAACATATGAGAGCCAGAGATAGGGGATCTCCAAACTGCAGAAACAATCTGGTTGAAATGAGGATGAGTGGTCCACATATTAAAAAATTTAAAAGACGAGGCACGTCGAGGAATCAAATTCCTAATATGAACAATAAGAGGGGAATGGTCAGACAATCCTGGACTAATGACCTCATAATCAGACCCAGGAAACACATCTAACCAATCAGAATTGATTAAGCATCTATCCAACTTTCGCCAGATACGAGACTTGGCGTCCTGGTTGTTTGTCCAAGTGAAAAATGAACCATGGTTGCTGAGCTCAGAAAGACCGCACCTAAAAAGACAAGCCTCAAACTCAGCTCCACAATTTGTTATATGGGCACCTCCAATTCTCTCAGAATTATTCAAAATGGCATTAAAATCTCCCTGCACTAGCCAAGCACCAGAAGTAGAAAGAGCAAGGTCAACTAGATCAGACCAAAGAACAGAACGCTCTATAGGGGAATTTGAGCCATATACAAGAGTCCACCAAAAAATTTTGGATCCCAAACAAGCTTTACAATGAAGAAACTGAGATGTAACCTTTTCCACAGCAAAAGTGATTTTTGAGCCATCAAAAAGCAATAAAATTCTACCCAGAGCATGCAAATGAAAATTATCAAGGCTGGACCAATTACACAACTTTAAATGAGTGAGGACTTTATCTTTATTATCCGGCTTTATTTTTGTTTCAAGAAGTCCTAAAGCTATCAATTTATATTTTGTAACCAAAGGATACACCTCTGATTGCTTAAGGGGATCATTCAATCCCCTGACATTCCAGGAGCAAATCATTGACCCCTATCAGGGGGCTTTATAATTCTCCGTGGCCTACCTTCCCCAATGACACCAGTAGAAGGAGGGATAATGACAGGAGTAGAACCAGTTAAAGGAGCTGATACAATCACATCATTTTTAGAAGTGAGTGTCGATCCAGATTCACAATTACTAGACGAGGCTACAGTGGGTAAAGCAGCCTTACCCTTAACTGCAGCCATCTTAGCAGAAGAGATAGACTTGGCAGCAATCTCGCAGGCAGAATTAGAGATAACAGAAGCAACAACATTTGTGGCAACAGGATTAGTAGCAACAGCTATAACAGGATGTTTAACTTTCTCCTTCCAGACTTGCTTAGATTTAGACAATGCAAAAGGACAAAGGTGCATATCATGGCCAAATTGTTTACAAATACTGCAAGGGATAGGCTTCCATTCATACATGACATTCTGGGTGAATTGGGCACCAAACTCATCCTCAAGAATGATAGAATCAGGAAAGTCCCCAGCAATACGCATATCAACCAAAATACGAGCAAAACCAAGCTTATCTCGTCTCAAAGTGCAAAGATCACAGAAAAGAGGCTTGCCTAGAATACTACCAATTCGACTAAGAATGTCCTTTGTCCAAAACTCCCAAGGAAGCAAGGGTAATTGAATCCAGATAGGAAGCTCCTGAATGTCACAAAGATCAAGCTTCATTCGAGGAATCCAAGCTTTAAGAATGAGAGGCCTACTATTAAAAAAGAAAGGACCATCATTAAGAACCCTATCTTTACTAGCATCAGAGTCAAATTGAAATAGGAAAAGATTATCCTTAATCTGAATCACCGAGGAAAGACCATATTGCTTCCATCGATTAAGAGCAAAATTCTCAATTTGCTTATAATGAGGAGAATACCCATAAACACTACCAATCAAAGCATGTTGCCACCGTTGAGTTTCCTCAAGAACTTCTGTAGAACGAAATTTCACCACACGAACACCGTTACTCACTGCAGGCGGGATATAAGAAAGATCACAACCTGGAGCACGAGCACGATTCTGACGGAAAAGATCAACCCATTTGGAATTACCACCAGAAGAGACTCCATTTTTAGGTTCATTATTGATAGGAGCAGAAACCCTAACCTCAGGGTCAGAAGTCCTAAGATCAGGGAACTTTTCCAATGAAGGGCCCCTAGGACTGAGAGAAGGCCCAGGATCATTAGGAGATTTCTCAAACCCTAGCGCGGACAGATCTGGAACTACATCAGGGACGGGCACAATAACATCGCAAGAAGATGAACTTAGAGAAAGGGAAATATCCTTCGAACATTGCTTTTTCCTCCCCATAGAGAATAGGATTCAGCGTAAAAGCAAAGCTAAAAGGCGCTGAGAAAAAGCAAGTTAAGGTTTAGGGTTACCGACCTCCGTGGAGGGTTTTTCTTCCTCCCATCTCCGGTGCTTCCCCCCTTACCTTTTCTTGCTCTTGTCGGCCGCCATCGTAAACCTTGGAGACGAAGATCTTCCTATCTTGCCTCACAAACCAGATCGCGACGTCATAAAGATTGGCGGAAGAGATCAGCCCTTGATCTGTCGCAACGGGCCGGCGTCGCAAGCGGCGAGGGGAAGAGGAGACGAGGAGAGAAAGATTGGCGGAGGGAGGGCGGACAGGAATGCTAGGGCAACCTCCCCTCTTTTCTCCGATCAGCGAGTCGCTCTAGCACAGGGCAAATGAGAAAAGTCAACTATTCGAATTATTGCTCGAAAATAAGTTCGAAAGGTTCGAAATTTATTTATTTAATATATATTTAACTTATATTACTAAAGATTAAGGCTCGTGAGCGGCTCGAATAATATAATTTGGGCTCGAGTTCGGCAAAAAAAAAAAAATTCGAACATGTTTGAGTTCGGTTCGAATTCGATAAATTCAAATACGAATCGAATATTTTTCGAACCGGCTCGAAAAACTCATGAACTGATTCGATTTGTTTGCAGCCCTACTTGAGGGGACACGATGAATTCCTAATTCTGAATTTCTCTGACCGCCAAATTTGAAGGTAGTTTTCTCTCCTCTTCTTTCCCCTCCCCTCTCATTTCAAGGTAGATCTGGCCACAGCAAGGTGCAACGGCCACTAGCCGTGGCTGCGAGCCTAGGCGCGACCTTGGGTGCTGGCTCAGGCTAGCCGTGAGGAGGCTGGTTGCCGCACCCTCGGGGCCGGCTGCCAAGAGGTTGGTTGCTACACCCTCGAGGCTGGCCGCTAGACCTCGAGACCAACTGGGAGGAAGCTGAGGCTCACTGGTCGCTGAGGCTAGCCAGCCATTGAAGCTATATTTTGAATTGAATCTTATTTTATGTGAAACCTCATCTCTTTTCCCATAATTGTGAGTAGTCTGATCCTCATGTGATGTTCCAAACACCTCTTCCTTAGGTGCCGGTTCAAGCTGGCCACAAGGAAGCTGGTCGCCGCACCCTCTAGGCTGGCCACGAGGCCAGCTGGCCGGCCGCTGAGGCTTGCCGGTCGCTGATACTGGCTGCTGGCCGACCGCTGAAGTTAAATTTAGAATTGAATATTATTTTAGGTGAAACCTTCATCTCTTTGCCCAGAATTGTGAGCGTTCTCATCCTCACGTGATGTGCCAAACACCTCTTCCTCCTCTCTTGTGTTGCTGAATCCCATCACCGACAAAGCTAATATAGTTAATTACTCTGCTTCTTCTTATTATTCTTGTGTCTCGGAAGACGAGTCAGATTGAACTCATATTTTATATCTGTACACTAGTCATGACATGTTGACATGGTTATGTGTGGGATAAATGTGTTGTTTGAGTAACGAAGGATGAGATTAGTTGGAAACTTGAATAATCTTGTAGTTCCCTAGCCTGATATAACATATTATTAGTCAATTACTTAAGGCTCTAGACATGACTATCATAAAGTACTTAGTCTCAAGGATTATACTTTCTCGGGAATGCTCCACAAAAGATTCTTTTATTGGTCATCTATAGTTTGTAAAGTATACAAATGCAGATTGGGCGAACTCTCCCACAAATCCACTAATGGTAGATCCTCAATAGAATATTATGCTCTTCTTGGAGACTACTTGATATCATAGAAGCTAAGAGGAAATTGTTGCGTCTAGGATGAGAATAAAGACAAAGTACAAAGCTAGACTCTTGTTTTATGTGAGTTAATCTTGCTTAAATAGTTAATGATTCACTAGGTAACATTTTGAGAGAATAAAAATATATTGTGAAAATTAAATTGCCATGGACATTGTTTTCGGTTACATCTTTTATACGAGGATGAAATTTATTGAGATTTAGCCACTTCGTTTGATAAAAATGTAGTTAATTGAGATCTTCACTTGTTTTTTTTAGTTTCAATGATCAACTTAGATTTTTTGACTAACTCTGAGAGTGGTTAAAATTGAGTATATTTGTAACAAGCTAGGGGAAGTATTAGGAATCAAATAATATATATAATAAGATTCAATTCTAAATATGCTAACATTTGTAGCTGCAGAGCCAAGTCACATAAATCTCTCACATTTTTTTTTTTTATTGTTTTCGTGGATTTATCTCGTGTTGTGTTAGCTTCCTGGTAGTGAATTCATTCAAATCTGTAAAATATAAAAGTTAAACAAAGTTTTATTTCTTTTTGCAAGATTAAGTTCAAGAGTAGAAGCATCTGAAGAGTAATGACAACTTTTTTCTTGGTGCAAAGGTTACTGCACTGTTGAAACAATTGCTAATGTTATAATATTACTTATTTATAATAATTTATTATGTTTGTTACGGTTGTTGATGAGGTATTAGTTTTTATTTGTAGATGTTTTGATTAATATGTTAATAAATTGAAAATAGAAAAAATACAAAAAGAAAGAAGTTGGATGTATAAAAAATTTTACTTGAACGCCAAATTTTAACTAATGAGTTTATTATTGGATTGAAACATTTTTTTAATTTTACTTCTAGTAATGTTGAGTTTATGGATGTGGATAAGATAAAGTGCTCGTACAGAAAGTGTCACAATGATAAATTTTTATAGAATGATGAAATTCGAGAACATCGTTATAGATTTGGTTTTGTCCCGATTACTATAATTGGATATGTCATGGTAAATCATTCATATCTGATAAGGATTATGGATGAAACATACAAGTCTCAGTTAGTGGGGATTAGAGTTATTATGATCAATTAAATCCATATCAGGATGATAATTAATGTAGCGGGTCTGAATTTTATTCCTAAACTAAGTGGTGCAAGTTCTAGTTTTCCTCCAATAGTTGAATAAATGTTTACTACTTATGCATCACCGTTGGCGGAGGTAGAAGTACTAATAAAAATATGAATAATGAATTATATCTCTAATTTCAGGAAATGTTGAGTGTTATAAATGAATTATTGTGGGCTGGTTGTGATAGTCAAATTACATGATCTTTCACCGCAAGACTGTTGAATGTTAAGGCAAAACATAATATGTCTACAGATGATTTTAATAATTTTATTCAAGTAATTAGAGAGGTTTTGGCTGGTTGTAATAGTCATACTAAATTATCTCTCACCGCAAGACTATTGAATGCCAAGGCAAAACATAATATGTTTGAAGATTGTTTTTATGATTTTGTTCAAGTTATTAGAGAGGTATTTGTCGTGTGATCATATAATACCCAAAGATTTTTACAGTATGAAAAAACTTATGAAAGAATTAGGTCTTCTGATGGAAAGAATTAATGTTTATAAAGATAGTTGTATGCTATAATGGGGAGATGATGAAGATGCAGATGTTTATAAATTCTGTAATTAAGCTAGATACAAGAGCACCAGAAGGAGTCAACAACGATGTAAATCATACACTCAATTATTTTATTTGCCTTAAACTCCTAGGTTATAAAGACTTTATGCATCAAAGTGATGCCAGACAAGATAGTGATTATTCTGCAACGGAGATTGGAAGAGAAGGTAAGAAGGGAACCCAAAGAAAACAAAGAGAAAACTTGGCGTGTGGAAAAAAAAGAAACTTTGTTAATAATAGAGGATAATTCCTTACACAACTGATAGGTATTTTATAGACCCTTGACCCTAAAATTTAAAAAGAAAAGAAATCCTAAATTTTAGACCTCAATTCCAATATGATATAAAAAGAAAAGAAATCTTACCAGAAAAGAAAATTTTATAATAGACAGAGATTAGTAAAATGATATAGATAATTCCTAACCCCTAAATACTAGAAATACAAAAAAAAAATACCCTAAATACCATAAAATGGAAATGACTAAAAATAATTAAAAGGCTCCGAAAGGGGTCTAAATCGTGGAATTTGTGTACAAAAGTTGATAGTTACAGGTTCTCTTACAACAAATATAGAGTTTTAAATTTTGCACATGTGGTGGCTAATAGAGCTTGATTTTGAGTCCTGAGTTAAAAGTTATACCTTTTGTAAGATTGGGTCCTCCTATGTTAATCCCGCATCACAAAGGTCACTGTTAAACACATGACTTGGCATGCAAATCATGAAACAGGAGAGAGACTAATGTGTCATCTATAAGATACAAAGGTATGCAAAAATTTTGATAGAACATATACTAAATCTGCGAAGGAGACTTGAAACATTAGATTAGGTCTTTGTTCTGATGGATTTACTCTATTAGGCTAATCAAGAAGAAATTATTCTTGTTGGCCAGTTATCTTAACTCTGTATAATTTCCACTTGGGATGTGCATAAAAACACTGTATATGTTTTTAACATTAGTTGTGCCTAGCCTGTAATATTTGAGGAAGTTAATAGATGTTTATATGCAACCACTAATTGCAGAGCTGAAACAACTATGGGATGAAGGTTTTTCTACATATGATATTCATATTAATTAGATGTTTGTAATGAAAGCTGCTCTTCTTTGGATCATAAATGACTTTCCAGCTTATGACATGATATCGGGATGGAGTACCACTAGGATCTTAGGATATCCAATATATATGGAGAGATCAAAGTTAATCAGATTGAAACATGAGAAGAAGCTTAGTTATTTTGATTATCATATAAAATTTTTACCACAAAATCACAATTTCAGTAGGAATAAAGAAGAATTTACTAAGAATAGAATTGAAAGACCGCCTCCGCCATTGAGATTAAGAGGTGAACAAATTTGATACAGATTGCTTAACTTTCATCTACTATTAAAGAGTTACATGGTACAACATATAAATATGTGGCATGTGGCAAAAGGTGATTCGCTCGCCCCCAATGCCCCCTTTGATTCGTCCCTAGACCAACACGGAAGAGGTAAATCATGGGTGAATATTATAACATATGAATATAGAAGTACACATAAATGGACTAAATAGAGTATATTTTCGGATTTACCGTATTGGACGAGTCATTTGATTTATCATAATCTTGATGTAATGTATATTAAGAAAATATTTTTGATAATCTCATAAATACAGTGATGGATATCACCAGAAAAATAAAAGACAATTTGAATGTCAGAAAAGATATGTGACTTCTTTATAAACGACCCTTCGAATTATTGTGGTGGTGATTGTTCCTCCTGAATTTGTTGTGTATAAATGTCATTTGTTTCAGAATTAGTGTTTTTGAACATTTTTTATTTGATTGAGTTTGTGAACCCTTCATTTTTGTATTTTTGATTAGTATTATTAATTTATTTCGAATAGGGTTGGTGAGGTCAAGGAAGGTGGTGAAAATTGGGAATTTTTGGAAGAAGTAAGTCTTTACATATTTAGTTTTGTATTAGTTTATAGGATTTTTTTTTTTGCTTGTTAAGAATGATACTTTTTGTTTGTTTATTTTATGATGCAGGAAAAGAAGAAGGGAAAGTATGGAAGGAGAAGGAAGTGTCTTCTGAGGAAGAAGAGGACGATGATCTTTTTTATATCTTTTCATTGTTTTGAGATCGTTTGTTATGGGATATTTTGGATGTGATGACTTGTTGAACTTGAAGAATGTTAGATTGGAATTTGTATGTGTTGGAAATTATTTACGTTTGTTTTGTATTTGTATCTTTATTAAAATTGAAGTTTATGTGTTGTATGAATATGAGACTTGAGAAAGTTATTGTGTTGTATGCATATATCTATTGTAATGTATGAATTGGAATTGTGTGCATGTTGATACGAAATAAACATATTTGTTTGTATTATTTGTATGCACAATAGAATACATAAATGAGTAGGTCTGTGGAAAAAAATTGAGTTTTGCGATGACAAAATTTTATCATAAAATTATGGTAAATACACCATTGTATCATAAATCTGCGATGAAAATTGATTTTCATCGTAGAACTGCGATCAAAACTAAATCGTCACAAATGTGTGACGAAAATCAGTCTTGTTGCAAATTTGCAATGAAATCATTTTCTTCGTAGATTTGCGATGAAAATAGTTTTTGTCGCAAGCGATGAATCCATTTTCGTCGCTAATTTGCGACGAATCAAATTTTATTGCAAATCTATTATGAAAATCATTGTTAGTCGTAGATTTGCGTTTAGGATGAGTTGAATTTTGATGTCAATTGTGCGACAAATTTGTGTTTTAGTTGCGAAATTATAACGAATTTTGCGACAAAAACATTTTGTTGCAAAATTTTTGATGAATTTATATTATTTCTTTGTAGAATTTGATGATGACTTATTCATGCAGAAAAACTCTTCGTCATGAAATTCATCGCAATTTTTTTGATGATTCTTTTTTGATAAAATTTATTGTAAAATTCATCACAAATGACTTTTTTTGTAGTGTTAGGGTGAGGATTGCCAATAAGGTATATGAACCTAGATAGACTAGAGATGGTATCTCTAGTGGGGACCCTAGGAACTAAATTGCGACATGGCCTTTGTATACCAAGGAAGGGATGCGTGGGTTACTTGAAGAGCTTTATGGTATGCCAATGTTCTTGAGGACGAGTAGAGTGTTGGTACAATTGACCACTAGAGTTTTGATGTTTGTTTGATCAATATATTTAATGTGGAGTTTGGTCAAGGTTGGCCAAGTAACTTGATCATCAAGGTTAACCAAGTTAGTGTAAAGTCCAAGCATATCAAAGTTGACTAGATGCTTGACAATTGAGGAATCCTGACAGATCAATCTTGACCTAGACAAGTGAGAACTCTTGACAAGTCAAGAGTGATCTAGGCAAGGAAAAAGTCTAGACAGGTGATGTGATAAATCTACAAGTACACGAAAGTGTTGGAAAGTAATAATAAGATTAAATCCATAGGGATTGTTGATTAAACACTAGCTAAGTTCATAAAACAAGTTATCTAGATGATCGTGGGGGTGTGTGATCACAAGAACAAGTGATAAAGTGAGAAGGAAAGTTGAGAGAGAGAGAGAGTGAGAGTGTGAGAGAGAGTTAAACACAAGAGAATTGAGGGAGAGGCAGAGAAGAGAGCCGAGTCAGAGGAGTGAGTGAAGGATAAAGTAATTCTAGGACATCAGTTTCACCTAAATGATTGTAGACACCTAATTTATGTTTGATTTCCTATCCTCAATGGGTGTTTATGTAGATAGACTATCTTTTGGTATCCGATGTGAACTTTTGCTTCAACAATGGTGTATCAACCCTAATCATTGCCAATAATGAATTAAGTTTGATCTATTAAGCTCTATGAAGACTAGAGCTCCTCGCGATAAACCGGCTTGCACTTTCGTATCTATCTCTCTGCGTCTCAATTTTCTATGGAATGGAGGGTCGAGTTTGTTGGAACCCCAAGGTGTTTTGATGTGATCAAACAAGTTAAGTTAGGTCCTGTTTGTTTTAACCCTTGTGTCTAAGTGTGCAGGAGCTTAGGAGCACAGGAAGTCGAACGGAAGACACGACTAACGAGAAGGATGGCACGGGAGAGAGTTGACAGGCTCGGTGCGTCCGAGGGACGAGGTGACCGTGGAAGAGTATACCGGTGGACGAGAAGAACGTACGCAACATTCGAGGGATGAGAAACCGGGGAGGAAGGCTGCTCGAGGAGAAGACTGGAACTTGGGTTCGGGTGAGCCCTATTCTGGATGGTCGAGATCACCCAATCTAGTGGAGTCTGAGCGAAAGACCCAGACTGAGACGAGCTGAACCGGAGCAGAGGTCCTGGACCGAGAAAAGACAATCATGTTTACTTTCCTGGTCCGGGCGCTCAGAACCATTCCGGGCGCTCGGACCCAACTTTTTGACCAGATCGAGTTTTGACTCTATCTGAACGTGAGGGGATAAAATTTATCCCCCCTAGGGTGCCCAAACAGTGCTATAAATATAGCACTGATCTGCATAGTTTATGCAATTCACTTGTAATCCATTTCTTTGTGCTTTACTTTTCTGTCCGTGCTGTTAACGCTGTAAGAGGCTACTCCGCTCGAAGGAGACATCAGATAGTGCATCATATTTTTCTTAGATTAGCAATCTCCTGATTGCAAACCAAGTAACTTCCTTGTGTCTGTTTGCTTTTTTATTAGTCTCTTTATTTTAATTACAAGTGCTATTATTTAGTTGAAAATCCGAGAAAGGGTTGTTTTATTTTGTAGGGCAATTCACCCCTCCCCTCTTGCCAGCTTCCAAAGGGACCAACAGGTAGTCTCAGAGCCAGGATGCTTCAGGAGAACTAACCACCGATCGAAGCAACGAGATGGCCGAACCAAGCATCATTCCACCAAAATTCGAGGAGGACTTCGCACACTGGAAGCGTCGTATGGAGGTATTTCTGAAAATCAATTTCAAAATTCATCTAATTATAAAATATGGTTTTGTAGCTCCTACTAATCAAAATGGAGAAGAAAAAGAAGAGAGTCTCTGGACGAAGAAGGAGCAGAATGATTCCGTAGTGAACAACCGAGCGGAGTATCACCTGCTGAGCGTGCTGCCGCCTCAAGAAGTCAACCATATTGGAAGCTACTCGTCGGCTAAAGAACTCTGGGAAAAATTCCTAGAGCTTCACGAAGGCACGTCCAAAGCTAAACTAGCAAGAAGAGACATCCTTCGGAATAAACTGACGAACATCCGTTTGGAAAAATGTGAGAAGGTAGCCGATCTACATGCGAAGGTAAAGGAATTAATTACTGGTCTCGAGAACCTCGGTGAAATGGTAACCAACCGGGACACCATACGCTACACACTCAACGCGTTTCCCAGAACTCTAGAATGGACGCCAATCATAGACGCCTACGACATTTCAAAGGACCTGGAGGTAAGTACCTTAGAAGAGTTATTTTCTACTCTTGAATTACATGAAACCAGATGTGCAGGGACAACAAAGGAATCAAGCCAGATTATGGGGCTAAACGCAACCAAAAAGGATGAACCCGAGTCAGACTTAGAAGACGATCAAGAAGCGTATATGGTAAGAAACTTTAGAAAATTCTTTCGATCTAATAAATTTAAAGAAATGCAGAATAAGAAGAATCCGAGAAATAGAAGAAGAGTTCGTTGCTACCAGTGTCAAAAGGAAGGACACTTAAAAGAACATTGCCCAGAATTAAAGAAGGACAAAGTCAAGATACCCAAGTAGCACAAGATTCTAAAAGCCACTTGGGACGACACCTCATCATCTGAAGTCGAAGTACAAGAATATGTCGAACTGGCACTGATGGCGAGCTATGAAGGCCAAAGTACATCGGAACCCAGCATCAATAAAGGGGGAGCGACTTCAGACGAATGCAGTGAAACGGGGGAGAGTTAGGCTCAAGTCTGATATGGTAAGTGAGGTATGCCTCTTACCTCATGATTAGCTTTATTTTGGTATTAAGGCTATGGCAAAATCCATGTACAAATTAGAAAATAAAAATACCAAATTAAAAATGGAATTTTAGAAATAAAAAGAATTTTGGCAAAATCTTGTCTAATAGAAGACTTTGATAAAATAAAATTTGAAAATGATAAATTAAAAGAAGAAAAAGAAAATTTGAAAAAGCCTATATGTTCAAATATTTCTGCTTTTAAAAATTATAGAGGATTAAACTGGTACTATAGGTTTCACCAAAATCAAATCAGAAAAATATCAAAAGCCTATGTGCCTAGAAAATACTTGATTAACCCTGTAGGAAAGAACCTCTATTGGGTTCCAAAAACTTGTTTAATTTAAAAATTAAAATTAGACTTAGCATTTTCAGCAAGAAAATTAAACATTTAATTTCTTTATGCGGCTTTGTCTAAGAAAGTGGTTGTTGCTCCAATAACCAAGAAGGTCTAGTGCCTCGCCACTACCTGGAAGCCAAGTATCGAAATAAAAGTTTAATTGACTAACTGAAAAAAGTATTAAATTAATTATGCTTTTAAAGGGTTACTCAATCTGTTTTGAAAAATATTTAATTTTAAAATATTTTTAAGTTGTACAACAAATTTTATTGTTAATTTAAAAATATTTATTTTAATTTTTAAAAACTCTTCCAAATGCTTAACAATTTTATTTTAAAAAAAATATTTTTCCCTTAGAAATTTTTCCTTAGAAATTTTTTTTCCTTACTTAGAAATTTTTTTTCTATTGAAAATATGTTTCTTAACTTAGAAATTTAACTTAGAATTTTTTTTAAAGTTACTTATTCCATTGCACACAATTTATTTTTAACTTTGAAAATTAAATTTTCTTTTAACTTAGAATTTTTTTTTAAAAGTTAACCTTAGACTTGTTAAGGAATCCCAATTTTTTATGTGATCAAAGGGGGAGAAGTATGTTAAGTCTAGGGGGTGGTATAATTTCATTGCAAACTTAATTGTTTTTTACTTTATGTTTTGTTTTACGCTAGCTTAACTTAGGTTGCTCACATCAAAAAGGGGGAGATTGTTGGAACCCCAAGATGTTTTGATGTGATCAAACAAATTAAGTTAGGTCCTGTTTGTTTTAACCCTTCTGTCTAAGTATACAGGAGCTTAGGAGCACAGGAAGTCGAGCGAAAGACGAGACTAACGAGAAGGACGACAAGAGAGAGAGCCGATGGGCTCGGTGCGTCCGAGGGACGAGGTGACCGCGGAAGAGTATACCGGTGGACGAGAATAACGTACGCGACGTTCGAGGGACGAGAAACCGGGGAGGAAGGCTGTTCGAGGAGAAGGTTAGAACTTGGGTTCGATGAGCCCTATTCCGGATGGCCGGGATCACCTAAGCTAGTGGAGCCGGAGCGAAAGACCCAGATCGAGATGAGTTGAACCGAAGTAGAGGTCCTGGACCGAGAAAAGTCAACCATGTTGACTCTCCTGGTCCGGGCGCCCGGAACCATTTCGGGAGCCCGGACCGGTCCGAGCCGCCTGGAATGCTTCCGGGATCTCGGACCCGACCTTTTGACTAGATCGAGTTTTGACTCAATCTGAACGTGAGGGGATCAAATTTATCCCCCCAGGGCACCCGGACCCTTCAGGGTGCCCCGAATAGTGCTATAAATATAGCACTGATCTGCACAGTTTATACAATTCACTTGTAATTCATTTCTTTGTACTTTACTTTTCTGTCTGTTCTGTTAACGCTGTAAGAGACTACTCCGCCCGAAGGAGACATCAGATAGTGCGTCATATTTTCCTTGAATTAGCAATCTCCTGATTGCAAACCAAGTAACTTCCTTATGTCTGTTTGCTTTTTATTAGTCTTTTTATTTTAATTACAAGTGCTATTATTTAGTTGAAAATCCGAGAAAGGGTTATTTTATTTTGTAAGGCAATTCACCCCTCCCCTCTTGCCGGCCTCCAAAGGGACAAACAGAGTTCTCCTTTCGGTTCATCTCCAAACTCTCATAAAATATGTATATCATGCTTTTGGCATTACGATCGTGTTAAAATAGTAGATCCAAGCCATAAACATACATTTCATAGAACAAGTAACATACAAACATATGAATCAAATAAAAAGATGTTCACATATCAAAAGGGGTTACTTCCTACATCTTAGAATCAAGAGAACTACTCTATAACAAAGTAATTACAAACCAAAAACATAAATAAAAGCATTCTTACAATCAAAATGTGTGAGAGAGAAGAAGAAATGCTTATCGAGAAGATTCCTAGTGTGTTCAGAGTGGTTCCCTTGTGTCGGAGGTGGACGGACCGCCAGAGTGGATGAACATGATGGCTCTAGGGGTCGCCCTAAAGAGGTAAACCCCCTCCCAAGGAGGAGGATGAAGTACTCTGGTTCAAGAGTGCTCAAACAAGGTTTGCTTGACCCTTTTATACCTCCTCCCAAGCTATTCAGATCTGTAGAATTACTTGGCTCCACCAATATAGGTTTTTCAACCCTTAAACTTGGTTTTATCGAGTTGGACCTGCATCAAAGTTGTATATATTGAAATTATCTACATTTTCATATGTGGTTCTACCCCCGGATCTAATCGAGACGAAAGTTATGACATTTGAAGTTTGGTCTACAGTTTCGGTCAAGCAGGGCAAATTTGTCAGATTTACAGGGCTCCACCAAACTAACTTTTCAACCATTAGATCTAGTTTTCTTGAGTTGGACCCTAGATCATAGTTATAGATCTTAAAGTTATCTACATTTTGATATTTCGTTCGACTCATAAATAGAACCGAATGAAAAGTTATGACCGCTCGAAATTTGCTTTATAGTGCAAGCAGAGCCCATCACGGCCTGTGGCACCCACCACGAGTGCCTGTGTTCGGCTTGGGAAAACACCCATTTTTGCACGAGTCATGTCTAGAAGAACGGGTTCCCGTGGTGGGCTTTGTTGGGCGACCATTTTCTTCCATATGAACACGTTTATGGCATTGGACATTGCCGAAATATGCTCCTTGCTCAAAACATCATTTGATGGGCTTTGGATCCTTTTTCTTCATGGATGCTTCGTGTGTTTGGCTTGACGTTCAATACTCCATTTTAGCTCCAAATTCACGTCCTATCAATGAAAACAAGCACAGAATAGCTCTCCGAACTAAAAGTAACAAAATAAATCACATAAAGATGAAAACAATATATATATATATATATATATATAATGGGATAGGATGTGTGTCAAACTAGGATAAAAATCTATATAAAATGCACACATAAAAATCCCCGAGACTTTAACCTTTGTTTGTTTTCAAGCAAACATCGATATCAAGAATGCATGTGAATTTATATCTCCCAAATTTTAATAAGTTCATCTAATCCTATCAAATAGTATCATCTTTAAGTGAAGGTACTCAACTAGTTTCACCAAGCCTAACAAGCTAGTTTAAGTGCATAGTGCATAGTTTGTTCCTAAGGTTTCAAGTTCTCCCCAAGCTAGGTCGTCATCCCATTTTGTTCTCATACTTTCCAACATTAGGCACTTACCTTCCATACGTGAGGTTCGCCCCCTTCTTTCCATTACAAAGTCTCAAAGGTATACTCGGTATTGAGAGAAATGGATAAATGTTTCTTCAGTAACCTAACTCAGTCTCAAAAGAGCATCGTATCATTTCCACCCATAACAACTATTTTTTTATTCCTTTATTTTCATTCTTTTTTTCCTTTTCCTTTTACTCAAGTGTTTTATTATATCTCAAACGTTTCCTTTTCTTTTTCTTTTCTCTCCATTTTTTTCATAGGATTTTAATTTTTCCAAATATGTTTTCACAAATCGAGCATGATCTAGTAACTAAAATATTGGGAAAAGGATCACCTATAGTCACCATGGTACTAGTCCAACAAAATGAATCATGACTATGCTATTGTCACGCCCCAGAGGAGCCCCTGTCCGAAGAAATTTCGGCAGCATCTCCCCTGTACAACGGACAATCTGAAATTTCTACATATCACATATACATCAGCCACAGGCGGCTGGAATAATAACAATAAGTAAAAGCAAGCACCACGCAGTATTTATAATTTATTCAGCCTCTGGCTGTCACAACCACACAGTTAAGATAATTAAACGGTATAATAATAATCTGACTCGAAATCCACCCTACTCCACTACACTCGTAAAGCTCAAATCCGACGAACTCACCTCTTCTGCCGTCCAGGCAGGCATGTAGTAAAATAAAATCCAAATCCAAATCCATCGCAATAATAAAATCCATACAATATCCATAAGCAGAATAGTCCAAAACATAACATGTTCAAAACAGTCTAGATCAGAAAAGAAACCAAAGAAAGTCAAACATATCCTCGAGGTCTGCAGGGACCAGCACTACGTGCAATGAGGACTAGCGACTGGAACTCCCTCCGGACAGCATCAACCTGAAAATAACAACAATGGAGGCGGGATGAGTCCAACACTCAGCAGGTACAATTGATATGCAAAGTAAAGAAATAATACCTAACACTAATCATGCGTGCAGTCTTCTGATATAAGAAAGATATAAATATGCATCTGAAATAAATAGAAGAAGAACTATACTAACCAGGACCTGAGTATAAGGACAAATAGTCCGAGTGGTATAGGAATCCTGTATGCATGTCAAACATAGGTATCCAAACAATATGCAGCATATAAATGCAGCAAGCACAAACACAAGCAATAAATGCATCATGCATATGATGCCAATGATGCGTCCTGGTCACCCCTGACGCCAGTCGATCATCTCACACACAATAGTGAGGCCGAGTGGGTAGGGCTGTGACAACCGTGCACTCTGTCGTCACTACTCCTGATGAGTGACCGAGTGGACGGGATGCTGTCGGAGTACACCTATCCTCCTACCCCAAATCATAAATGGGGGAGCGCAATGCTCTCATCTCCCGGTACTCAAAGACGGGGAGGAATCCCTGCCGGATAACACGTTGTGTCACACTACCCATGAGCGGACCAACGGTGCCTAACAGAGTCCCTGCTGCAACACACTCAGCCTGAATCGACCACTAACCCATGAGTGGTGGTGTGTGCAGATCCATGTAACTGGCGATGTGCTCAACAATAATGGAGCGGACTATCGCACAGCATGCAATCATGCAAATGGTGCATGGCACTAACCACAAAATATCCTGACCTAATCCACATGTATATAAACATGCATCATAGGTCCACGAATCAAAACAATCCAAAGGTACACAGAAGGTATAAAACCTAGGTCCCGAACATGGTAAAGCATGGTATATCACTACCCCTATAAGAATGTATAGACAGGTAAAATATACATGAGATGCAAACCAATCAATAAATCAAGCATTTACCAAGATTTGGGTAGTGATTAACCGAAACAGATAAGAAACACAATTAATGCAACATGTTAATTTCATTACTAAGCATATCAAAGACAAAAAGTCAAAAGTACCCTCCTCCAAAAGAAATGGTCCAATCAATCCAGATCCGAACGTCGAGATACTCGTCTCGCGTCAAAGTCCTGTGGTATCAAACATATCCAGATTTATCTAATTACTATATGTATTCAGTAACTAAATCAAATTCCTATTAAATCTAGAACCCTAATCAACATCACATAATCAACTTGCTTTAGGTCTAAACCTAAATAAACTTGATTCCTTCCAAGTATGCTCCTAAGACCAGAACAAATTATACACCTTACCTCAAATCACAACCACTGATTGCTGCTAATCGTTTACTGCTGAAATGAGGGCTGCCGGAACAGGGGCACCTGCTGGGAACAAAACAAACAAACCAAATCATCAATTTTCCTTCCAAACTATGTTCCCAAAACATAACCATTACCTCTACGGTGGCAGTTCCTTGTGTCTAACTGAAACACCCTTCACAACTAGCTGCTGGTCACCTTTTGTGGCCGGAGAAATGGCTGACAGTGTACACCGCCAAAAACCCAAATCCTAACAGCGTAAGGATTTGGTGAAGAAGGAACTCGGCAGTGGAAACTAGGGCTCGGCAGAACCCTGCGACCTCAACTAGAGCTCACGGCAACCGTGCTAGGGCTGAGGCTTCGTCAACAATGGCAGCAAGCTTTCTAATGACTGGCTAGGTCAAGAAATGGCGGTGCTGGGTCGGCAGATTTAGGGCAAGGGAGCTTGGTCGGCTGTCGGCGCTCGGAAGAGGAGAAGAAGAATCTCGACACCGAGGAGGCGGCCGGTGGAGATGCTAGGGCAGAAGGGAGAAGGGCACAGATGAATCGGGCTCGTGGTGTGCAGCGGGAAGAAGCGGCAGTGGTGGCTCACGGCTCGCTAGGGCACAATAGAAGAGAAGTATCGGGAGGCAGAGGAGGCGTCGGCTTCTCCGCTTAAGCACGAGGGAGGAAGGAAAAACCGCCGCGGCCGGCGGTTAGAGCTCCGGCGGTTAGGGCTCGGAGAGGGCGCGGGCGGCGTCGGGAAGAAAAGGGCTCAGCGCTCGGGTTCGGCGAGAAAGAGAGAACGGCAGAAAAAAAATAAAAGAAAAGGCAAAATAAATAAATAAAGAAAAGGAATTAAGAAATTCAACTTTTCCTCATTTAAATGGGGTAGCCTAAACAGGCTTTTCCGGTCCCCGTTTTTATCCCCGTCAACTCGTTCGTACGAGCTCCGAAAAATTTCCGAAAAATATCCAAAAATTCTGGAAAATTCCCTTATTAATATTCGCCTATTTTCCGGTATTTTACATTCTCTTCCACTAATAAAAATTTGATCCCCAAATTTCGTTATCCACCATCAGCAAGTACTAATAACAGACAGAAAGTATAGACGCTGAACGGTAAACACATCACATACCTCAAGTGAAAAGATGGGGATATCGAGCTCGGATCGTATCCTCGAGCTCCCAAGTAGCCTCCTCGTCCGAATGATGCTGCCATCCGAATTTAACCAGCCGGATAGTCTTGTTCCGCAACTGACGCTCTTTCTGGTCGAGAATCCGTACCGGAACCTCCTCATAAGCAATGTCAGGCTGAACTGGAACTGGAATATCAGCCAGCACATGGGTCGGGTCGGGCACGTATCTCCTCAGCATTGATACGTGGAATACATCGTGTACGCCTGCCAGGGATGGTGGTAGTGCTAACCAGTAAGCTACCGCTCCGATCCTCTCCAAGATCTCGAAAGGGCCAATGTACCGCGGAGCTAGCTTACCTCCGAGGCCAAATCTCTTCACCCCTTTCGTGGGTGAAACTCGTAGAAATACATGGTCGCCAACAGAGAACTCTAGTGGTCTGCTTCTCCGATCAGCATAACTCTTCTGGCGATCCTGCGCCTCTGACATCCTCCGTCTGATAGTACGGACCAATTCTGCATCCTGCTGAACTCTATGAGGTCCCAACAACTGGGCCTCTCCAACCTCATCCCAGAGGACGGGTGTCCGACAAGGTCTACCATACAACGCCTCAAACGGTGCCATCTGGATAGCCGAATGAAAGCTGTTGTTGTAGGCAAACTCTACCAACGGCAGATGGTCCTCCCAACTGCCTCCGAAATCCATAACACATGACCTCAGCAGGTCCTCTAAAGTCTGAATGGTCCGCTCTGACTGTCCATCTGTCTATGGATGGAAAGCTGTACTGAAACGGAGCTGTGTGCCTAAGGCTTGCAGCAGACTCTGTCAAAAACGAGACTTGAACCGGGGTCTCTATCCGAAATAATAGTCAACAGAATACCACATGATCTGATAACCTCCCGACAAAACAGATCTACCAATCGATCCAGGAAATCAATCTTCTGGATCGCTAACGAGTGCGCGGATTTGGTTAATCGATCAACGTTTACCCAAACGCGTCATGGCCTCGTCGTGTCCTCTGCAAACCTACCACAAAGTCCATAGTAATGTGTTCTCATTTCCACTCAGGAATAGAAATCTGCTGAAGTAAGCCGGCAGGTCTCTGGTGCTCGGCCTTCATTTGCTGACAGACAAGACATCTAGCTACAAAATTCGCGATGTCTTCTTTCATGTCGTCCTTCATGTGGTTCCACCAATAGAAACATCTCAAATCTTGGTACATACGGGAACCGCCTGGGTGGACAGCAAATCATGAGCGATGAGCCTCCGGAAGTAACTCCTATAAGACCAAATGAGACTGAAGCACGCAAAATCTACCTCGGTAGTGTATAACACTCTCCTCGTCTCGTGTGAACTCGGTCTGCTGCCCGGAAGCTATCTGGTTGTAAATAAACTGCAAATACTGATCAGCAGCCTATGGCTCTCGTATCCCTGTCCTGATCAACGACTGAGCACCCATGGTACGAAAGTACCCTACTCTGTCTGTCCTTACCCCTCAAGGACCAAATCGGAGGAACCTTAAATCAAGTCTGTGACCACAACTCGGTGGCAAACTAAAGTCCCTCCGGACTTCCTGCTAAGCGCATCGGCAACCACATTAGCTCTCCCCGGGTGATAGCTAATGGTACAATCATAATCCTTCAGGAACTCCATCCATCTCCTCCGTCGGAGATTAAGTTCCTTCCAAGTAAACAGATATTTGAGACTCTTATGGTCAGTGAGAATCTCAAATGTAATGCCATATAACTAATATCGCCAAATCTTCATGGCAAAAATAATGACAACTTGCTCCAGATCATGTACAGGGTAGTTCTTCTCATGTTCCTTCAATCGACAAGAAGCATAGAAGACTACCATATCATGCTGTATCAGAACAGCGCTCAACCCTGAATAGATGCGTCGGTGTAGAGGACATATCCGTCCTCTCCAAAAGGTAACACCAAAATCGGAGTCGACACTAGTCTCCGCTTCAACTCCTAGAAGCTGGTCTTGTCATCCTTAGTCCAAGTGAACTTCACGTCTTTCCAGGTCAGACGTGTCAGTGACATAGCTATCCGAGAGAAACCATCAACGTATCTCCGGAAATATCAAGCCAAACAAAGGAAGCTGCGAGCCTCTTCTATAGACCCCGTCTACTCCCAATGGTAACAACCTCGTCCTCCTGTGGAACCACGGTATTCTCCTACTGGTGACCGTGTGTCTCAAACATCTCACAGAAGACAACCAAAATACATACTACTGAACTTCACATATAGACGTTTCCATCGAAACATCTCTAGAATTATGCAAAGATAGTGTACATGATACACCTCAGATCAGGAATAAAACACCACATCATCAATAACGATAACGGATTTTGATCCAATATCCTAGGGATACCCAAATCATCTAGTCCATGAAAACATCTAAGGCTCCGCAAGCCCTAATGGTAAAACCAATACACATAATGTCCATATCACAGACATTCCCAATCCATAAGATCCTCGACAATAAATCTGATATATGATCACCAACGATATAAATCATCTAAGTATAGATCCTCTAGTGTGAGAGCAACGCTCCATCACAGAAAATACCACATATGTGGGAGCAACGCTCTACCACAAGAAATCCTCAATATGTAGGAGTATCACTCCACTACAAATAATCTATAACCTGTATTTGCAATAGATATGGAAGCAATGCTCCTCTACAAGCAATCCAAAATATGTATATGTGGGAGCTCCGCTCCACCACAAACGATCCATAAGTGTCCAAGGCACATAACTATCCAACTAGAGGCTGCACGAGATCACTCAACCACATATCACTGTGGGCAGCCAAAGGTATAAACAACCTAGTAAACAAATCAAACTCATCCTCAAATCTATCAACATCGTAGTGAATCACTCACTGATAAGAATATGGGTTGACAGGGTAATCCAACAAATGACATAATGCAGGCACTCTACATCCTGCATTCAACATAAGTAAAATCATCATGCTGCCACCAATATATACCTGGCACACGTGCTCACACAGCATATGTATGATAGACATAATCCTCCAATTAGTACACACCAAACATACTCCCAACATAGGTATAAATCATCGTGATATCTCCAACAATGCATACCGAACCCGTGTGCAAAATCAACATAGGCAAAATCAACAATACACCTCAAACAACACTCACATAACATATAGTATAACCAACATATACTTCCAACAAAACATACTAACCCAGGTGCACTCACAATCAAACATAATCAAAAAGATACCTCAGATACCACACCAAACACATATGTACATATCACAACTCAGATTAAATCGACAAAATGCCTCCATCAAAACACCACCGATGTACTATACTACAACTCAGATTTAATCGACAAGATATCTTCAATAATACATCCAGATACATACACCGAACTACATATCTATGATCCACAAGGAACCTTCAAACCATATCAGAACATAGATACATATACTACTTGCAAATGGACCATCTACCATAGGACTCCTACAACACATAACAATCATAATATACATGCAACATAGACATGCAAAATCAGCATACCAGCTCAACCAAAGAGACCAACCTTATGCTACCAATACTCATGGGTTACGGGTATATCTAAACAAAATTCATGCATATGTATCAAGCATGAATACATCAATCAAAAGCAACCCAAAATAAAACAGTCTAATCATCCAGTAACAACCCTGCTCTAGGTTCAAAGGAACTAATATCGGACAAGGAAGATATACACACCATGGTATAACATTGCAAGTCAATGTCATACACTACCAAGACTATATCTAATGGGAAAAATTTTATCATCTTAAATTCAAATGTACTCTCCCAGTATACACTAGTAATGATTGTATCCCATAAGTGTTAAGCAATTAGCTCTACACTTCCTTATATCAGCGGGGTCACATATCCAAATGCACTTTCTGAGTCATCCAACCGGGTATATACAGTCCATGGTCAAAGTCTTCATGGAATAGGATACATCGATCCTCTATAAACTATCCAAGCCGACAATGGTATATGGCTAAATCAGTCCTTTCCACCTGATCACCAACTATAATCATCAAACCTGTGAACATCAAACATGACACTCACTATGTCACCATCAACGACAACCCAAATAATAAATCATCAAAATAGTTATCCACTAATAGATCATCAAACAACCACATAACATTTACTCTCATAAATCATTAGAAATCAACACATCACAATATCTGATCTCCCAATATTCCTCAACCTTAAATCATTCTCAACAATGATCAAACATGATAACTCCCCAAATGACCAATTTTCATCGAATCGAATACCCTAATATCCAAAAAAAATATGAGTATAAAAACTCTACTGGCTAAGTCCACAAGAATATATAGGTATCATCCATTACCCAGCTAACAATAGCAGAGGCTGATATGTGCCTCCATCTCCTAATAGTAGTAACAGAAGCTAAAACTACTAATGGTATGATATGAAAAATTACCAGAGACTATAATCCTTGATCTCTATTAGGGTCGACCAAGATCAGTGGCTAACCCATCACATGTAATATGGCTACAACAACCAGACCGGTAATAAAGATAAAGTGCTAATAGATGTCATAACTATCATAAAATAAACATCATACCTATTTGCTGTCTGGAGATGTTCCATCGCTATCCAGTCCCCAACTTCTGACCTCAAAATTCCGAACGAGAAAATCGTCGGAAATCCATATAAATCCGAAACGGAAATCCGAAACATAACCATATCGAAAATCCAAAAATGCTCAGTTTGACTCGCAAACCTGGCTAACCAAATATCCAGAATACCAACAACAGGTATCCGATAAATCTCCAGAACACCAAAAAGTAGGTATCATAACCCGCTCTGATACCAATAAATTGGTATCAGATAAATCTCGAAAATCCATAATACAAAAATCCAACAAGTATCGCCAAACTTGGCGCTCTGATACCAAGTAAATAAATTGGTATCAGGTTATCCCAAACATCAAAAATACGAAAACAAAAGATCGTATACCTGTGCTCTGATACCACTAAATTGTCACGCCCCAGAGGAGCCCCTGTCCGAAGAAATTTCGGCAGCATCTCCCCTGTACGACGGACAATCTGAAATTTCTACATATGACATATACATCAGCCACAGGCGGCTGGAATAATAACAATAAGTAAAAGCAAGCACCACGCAGTATTTATAATTTATTCAGCCTCTGGCTGTCACAACCACGCAGTTAAGATAATTAAACGATATAATAATACTTTGACTCGAAATCCACCCTACTCCACTACACTCGTAAAGCTAAAATCCGACGAACTCACCTCTTCTGCCGTTCAGGCAGGCATGTAGTAAAATAAAATCCAAATCCATCGCAATAATAAAATCCATACAATATCCATAAGCAGAATAGTCCAAAACATAACATGTTCAAAACAGTCTAGACCAGAAAAGAAACCAAAGAAAGCCAAACATATCCTCGAGATCTGCAGGGACCAGCACTACGTGTAATGAGGACTAACGACTGGAACTCCCTCCGGACAGCATCAACCTAAAAATAACAACAATGGAGGCGGGGTGAGTCCAACACTCAGCATGTACAATTGATATGCAAAGTAAAGAAATAACACCTAACACTAATCATGCGTACAGTCTTCTGATATAAGAAAGATATAAATATGCATCTGAAGTAAACAGAAGAAGAACTGTACTAACCAGGACCTGAGTATAAGGACAAATAGTCCGAGTGGTATAGGAATCCTGTATGCATGTCAAACATAGGTATCCAAACAATATGCAGCATATAAATGCAGCAACCACAAACACAAGCAATAAATGCATCATGCATATGATGCCAATGATGCGTCCTGGTCACCCCTGACGTCAGTCGATCATCTCACACACAATAGTGAGGCCGAGTGGGTAGGGCTGTGACAACCGTGCACTCTGTCGTCACTACTCCTGATGAGTGACCGAGTGGACGGGATGCTGTCGGAGTACACCTATCCTCCTACCCCAAATCATAAATGGGGGAGCGCAATGCTCTCATCTCCCGGTACTCAAAGACGGGGAGGAATCCCTGCCGGATAACACGTTGTGTCACACTACCCATGAGCGGACCAACGGTGCCTAACAGAGTCCCTGCTGCAACACACTCAGCCTGAATCGACCACTAACCCATGAGTGGTGGTGTGTGCAGATCCATATAACTGGCGATGTGCTCAACAATAATGGAGCGGACTATCGCACAGCATGCAATCATGCAAATGGTGCATGGCACTAACCACAAAATATCCTAACCTAATCCACATGTATATAAAAATGCATCATAGGTCCACGAATCAAAACAATCCAAAGGTACACAGAAGGTATAAAACCTAGGTCCCGAACATGGTAAAGCATAGTATATCACTACCCCTATAAACATGTATAAACAGGTAAAATATACATGAGACGCAAACCAATCAATAAATCAAGCATGTACCAAGATTTGGGTAGTGATTAACCGAAACAGATAAGAAACACAATTAATGCAACATGTTAATTTCATTACTAAGCATATCAAAGACAAAAAGTCAAAAGTACCCGCCTCCAAAAGAAATGGTCAAATCAATCCAGATCCGAACGTCGAGATACTCGTCTCGCGTCAAAGTCCTGTGGTATCAAACATATCCATATTTATCTAATTACTATATGTATTCAGTAACTAAATCAAATTCCTATTAAATCTAGAACCCTAATCAACATCACATAATCAACTTGCTTTAGGTCTAAACCTAAATAAACTTGATTCCTTCCAAGTATGCTCCTAAGACCAGAACAAATTATACACCTTACCTCAAATCACAACCACTGATTGCTGCTAATCGTTTACTGCTGAAATGAGGGCTGCCGGAACAGGGGCACCTGCTGGGAACAAAACAAACAAACCAAATCATCAATTTTCCTTCCAAACTATGTTCCCAAAACATAACCATTACCTCTACGGTGGCAGTTCCTTGTGTCTAACTAAAACACCCTTCACAACTAGCTGCTGGTGACCTTCTGTGGCCGGAGAAATGGCTGACAGTGTACACCGCCAAAAATCCAAATCCTAACAGCGTAAGGATTTGGTGAAGAAGGAACTCGGCAGTGGAAACTAGGGCTCGGCAGAACCCTGCGACCTCAACTAGAGCTCACGGCAACCGTGCTAGGGCTGAGGCTTCGTCAACAATGGTAGCAAGCTTTCTAATGACTGGCTAGGTCAAGAAATGGCGGTGTTGGGTCGGCAGATTTAGGGCAAGGGAGCTTGGTCGGCTGTCGGCGCTCGGAAGAGGAGAAGAAGAATCTCGACACCGAGGAGGCGGCCGGTGGAGATGCTAGGGCAGAAGGGAGAAGGGCACAGATGAATCGGGCTCGTGGTGTGCAGTGGGAAGAAGCGGCAGTGGTGGCTCACGGCTCGCTAGGGCACAATAGAAGAGAAGTATCGGGAGGCAGAGGAGGCGTCGGCTTCTCCGCTTAAGCACGAGGGAGGAAGGAAAAACCGCCGCGGCCGGCGGTTAGAGCTCCGGCGGTTAGGGCTCGGAGAGGGCGCGGGCGGCGTCGGGAAGAAAAGGGCTCGGCGCTCGGGTTCGGCGAGAAAGAGAGAACGACAGAAAAAAAAATAAAAGAAAAGGCAAAATAAATAAATAAAGAAAAGGAATTAATAAATTCAACTTTTCCTCATTTAAATGGGGTAGCCTAAACAGGCTTTTCCGGTCCCCGTTTTTATCCCCGTCAACTTGTTCGTACGAGCTCCGAAAAATTTTCGAAAACTATCCAAAAATTCTAGAAAATTCCCTTATTAATATTCGCCTATTTTCCGGTATTTTACAGCTATACTAGATCAACCTTTCAGAAATAAATCAAAAGTATAGTGTGATGATCAAACTATCAAGTAGGCATATGGTGAAATAAAAATCAACTCAACATTGCTTCTATAAAATATTACTACTAGATAGGAAAATATGAATCACCAAATAGCACTAATACTAAACACATCAAAATATTGCTTAACGGACAAGGCATGCATGGATGCTTCTATTTGAATCCAAAACATCAACAAGAACTAAACTAACAATCCAAAATATATACATTTCCCCTTCTTAAATTTTTCAATGCCTCAAAGAAATCATAACTATAATTTGGAGAAATTTTGAAGTGAGGAGAGTTACTGAGTGATGCACACCAAACGTTTGAATCATTCATGTGTTGAAGACACCCCTCTATCTAGTGTTCAGATTCCTCCTTAACATTGAATCCTTAAATAGAAAATTAAACAAGAAAAATCAAGTAGGGGGTTAGGGTTAGGAAAAAGGAAAGAGGAGAGATCAAGGGAGGCATGGCACGCGCTTGCTCTTAACAAACTTTGGCATGAAAGAAATGAAGTTCTCCTTTTTTGTTGGCGCCCGACATGTCTTGTGCTAGCGGGCATGGCCCATGTTGGCCGCTGTGAGTTCCACGGGTGCCCACTATATCTAGTGCTAGTTGGCATGGGTGCTCGTGGCGGGCTCTAGAGACTAGGCACAACTCGTACTTCATGGCATGAGTGACCTTGGCAAGGCACCCGAATGAAGCACTACCTGTGCCTCCAGGTACGGGCGGTCGTGGCACCTCCAGGTACGGGCAGTCGTGGCAGCTCCAGATTTTATCCTTGAACTCCATTTTCGGTCTCTTCATGCCTCATTAAGGAAAATAACAAGAGTTGCTCCCCGAAATCATACTCCTTGCCCTGAAATTGAACAAAATAAAAAGTTAAAACTATGAAACAAGAGAAAAGCATAAACGAAAATAAGAAAGAAACTTAGGTTGCCTCTCAAGAAATGTTTATTTATGGTCATAAGCTTGACCCCTTATTAGATTTATCTAAATTGCGATCTTGGAAAGGTAAGATATTTCAACACCTTCTTACCAAGGACTCTTATTATGGAGAGAGCTTTAATCATAAGAGCTATAAAGTGAAGTATTGCTCTCTCTATCTTCGTCTGCTTGAAAGTTCTTTCAGGTGATCGAAGATGGTTTAGTGTGAGTTTCCAAATTCTGGCCTTGTGAAATTCTGCATACCCAAAGGAAAAACATATCTTCCACAAGCATGCTATATAAGATAGAACTTGAACCATATTAAGATGAATTGAGTATGTATCAAAAATTGAATCACATCCAACAAAATCAACTATAGGTACCTCTATGAAATTTTCTAAAAAATCACTAACCTTGCATTACTAAGAGTTACCTAAGAGTTCCAAACATATGGATGTGATTGTCTCGTGGTCTTGTAGTGGCTCTAGCTCTGGCTCGAGTGGTGATGCTTCTGAAGGGAGTGATTCTTGGGGTTTTGCTTCCACTGCACAAGACTCTAAACATCTATCATCAACCAATTCCATTCTTACAAATCCTATAGTGTCAATTGGTTGTGTGATCAAAGGAGACGATTCTCGAGATGTTTCTTTTATAGTACATGCCCCTATACTTTTATCCACCACATCATCATAATAAATGGTAAAAGTCCACTAACATCAATATTATCAACTAAAGGATCAACAACTTTATCAAAAATTTTACAGTAATCATCCTCATCAAAAAATCTTCATCAATTTGTTGTAATGTCCGTAGAAACCATATCCCCCGTTGAACCATTATCTCTTCAAAAATTTGTGTTGTGGTCTTCATCTGACTAGGAGAAAGAGTTTCTAAGTCTTGGGATTCTTCCTAGAAAGTCGGCTTGATGTGTTGAGATTGACGTAGTCCATCTAATGTTAAATCATCCTAAAATTCTGATGGACTCTAAGATATTTGAAAAGATTGATCAACACCTTACATGCTTCTATAATCAAAATCTTGATGATCCATTCAATATTAATTGTAGTACTGAGGTGGATTAGGGATATGCTATTGTGTTTGGAAATACTCATGCTGCTTGAGAATTTCTTAGAGTTGAAAGTTTTGAATTTGATGATTTTCCAAATCATAACTATCAGTGCTAGAAATTAGATCATTCATGACTTAATGTTTAGGTTGAAATAAATACTAAATTTTCGTATGAGTGTTAGCAACATTTTAGAAGATGTGACAGATAGCAGATGGATGAGACGTCCTACCACACACTCTACAAAGGTACTCAAATTGATCATCATCATAATTTTCACTAATGGTAGATCTTACTCTTGCACTCATGGGTGTGAAAATTCTCCTAAAGGTCTACTTGACATGTTAGTACTCATGATATCTAAAAAAAATTATATGGAAAAATAAAAAATACAAAATTAAAAACAAGAAGGAAAATGCATAATGAAAAAAAAGAAAAGAAATGCAGAAACAAAAGTAAACAAGTAAATGAAAAATCTATTAACAAGTCTAAATTAACTCATGCTAATCAACTAATGTTAATCAAAACAGTCCTCGACAACGACGCTAAAAACTTAATGTGATAAATTCACAAGTGCACAGAAGTATCGTTAAGTAATAATAAGATCGAATTTACAAGGACTATTAATTAAACACTCGCTAAGTTCGCAAAGCAAGTTATCTAGATGATCATGGGGGTGTGTGGTCACAAGAACAAGTGAGAAAGAGAGAAGGAAAGTTGAGAGGGTTGAGAGAGAGTGTGTGTGTGTGAGAGAGAGAGAGCTAAGCATGAGAGAATTGAGGGAGAGGCAGAGAAGAGAGCCGACTTAGAGGAGTGAGTGAAGTAATTATAGGACTTTGGTTTCACCCAAATGATTATAAACATCTAATTTATGTTTGATTTCCTATCCTCAATTGGTGTTTATGCAGGTATACCATCCTATGGTATCCGATGTGAACTTTTACTTCTACAACAGCGTATCAACCCTAATCATTATCTACAATGAGTTAGGTTTGATCCATTAAGCTCTATGCCAACTTAGGGCTCCTCGTGGTTTTTCCTAAATCATTTTTATGTTGTTGCCTTTTTACCATTCCTTCCTTACATGCTATGATGGTAAGAGTACGAAGGTATATGATATGAGCCATCATTTTGATAATGGAGCTTCATTATATGGAATTTATTTGTTTATAAGTTTGATCATTGAGTCACAAAGATAAGCTTAACGACCCAAGATTATTTGCTTAACAACCTAAGATTGTATGATAGTTGATGATCATTCTACTATCATCCATATAAATTTCTCCCATGTTAATCTTGTGCATTAAGTTTATAACCATGTTGTGACTTGCTATTGAAATTCTTACCTCATCGATCATGTTGATCACTTTGATTTTTTTTTATTCTTTAAAAAAGAAAGTTTGATTAGGGCTGGATTTTTTTAGTGCATAGTGTTGGGTTTGAATATGAAGCCTTTTGCTAATGTTCTATTGCCTCCTACACTGTTAGTGGCATATTGATGTATCATTTCCTTGACTTGATAAATGTTTCTAGTCTATAACATTAGCAAGTTTTTTTTATTTGCACTTGAATAATTTTGATTTTCACAGTTGGACTGCTAATAAGGCCATAAGTGAGCTCCAACATGCTGCAATTACATAACAATGTTTCCCAATCTTGAAAGAGTGTGCAATGAAGATCCTTTTATGTTAACTAGTGTGCTCTATATCTTTGTTGTCATTCAAACTTAGTTGTACCTACTTTATATGCTGTCATTGTCACCCTAGGCAATTAAAGTTGCCTCAAATGCAGAGTCTATTGAAAGTCATTTAAGTGGTATGTCATCCATCTGCCACTACTTTCTTCCATTCTAAATTGGCAATTGTTCAAAAAAGATACTTAGGCCCTGTAAGATTAAGCAACAAAATCTATTAATTGTACGAGCTACTGTTGCCCCCATGAACCAAGAAGTTGAGAAAAGTTTGTTGTCTGGATCCTAAGATTCTGCCATTTGTCATTACTTTTTTCATAAGCATGTTTTACTGTATGCATAACTCACAATATGATAGAGCAATAGACCCTACTATTATCCTTACAGCTTCCTATTGCAATGACATTCTATATCACTTGGTAGTTTTATCATTTTGCGAATGGACTTTTTTCCCGTCTATGCTCAACTTGGGATAACCACATTCAGTATGTTTACCCATTAATTTTTATAATTTTGTATAGGAATGTTTAAAGTATTTTTTTACCATTACTACTACAATTTCTATATTAATTCAATGCAGTAGTGCTTACTATTGTAAAAAAGTTGTGCTACATCCATAGATTAAGCTACCATTGATTTATTTGTGGTAAACATTATTTGTTCTTGTTTTTATAGGTTTGAGCGTCCAAGAATCTGAAGATGCAGCTAGGTTTAGTAGCTTATGAGTTGTAAAAAGATGTGTACATATAATTTTGTAAATGATGTTGTGTAAAAGATGTTGTGTATTGTAAAAACATTATTGTAAATAAATGTTGTACATGTATTGTAAAAGACAACGATTAAAGATGTTGATGTGCTTACTAATTAATTTTGTAAAAGATGTTGTGTACCGTTTGCCTTACAAAAAATTGAGTTTTAACTATTAAAAAAATGAATAAAGATAATGGTTATAAACTATTGTGAAAAAAATTAAAGACAATGGTCTTTCATTGTCGTCAAAACATTTCTAATCAAGATGTTTTATTGTTGTCAAAAGAATTCAAAGGAAATGATTTTTAAACGTTGTGAAACTGTTGTCTTTAGTATTAAAAGATAATAGTTTAAGATCGTTGTAAAATTATTGTCTATGATGCTTAAAGATAACAGTTTTAAAACTGTTTTCGTTTTAGTTTACTTTTAACAATAGTGTAAATTATAATAATTTTTAAAGGGTAAAGAAAATGGATAATGTCTTTAAGCATTTTTGTTGTAGATTTCTAGGCATTGTAAGTCCTAGTAAATCAAGATCAACTATCATTAGCTAAAGGCTGAAGTCATTGAAGACATGTTTTCTAAGCAATGTTAGAAGCAGTATGAAGATGGAACCTTGTTTTGAGCGTGAATCACTTTCCTTAAGGAAATTTTGCCCCCACTATGTTGCTGCCTGGTTTTAGTGACAAATTCCCTCCAGGATACTCAAAACAACGTAGAATCTATAGACAATTCTCCCAAGACAAATTAGAGAATAAAAAGTGATTACCGAGAAGATGTTAAAAGGATGTATTTATAGTGAACAATGCAACCTTTGAGAAAGGTTGTGGAGACACCTATTCATGAGCGTACACGTTAACTGTCACATCTGTTCACAAAAAATTCAAAATTAAATTCATTCCGAATTTAATATCTGTGTGACCACGTGACCCAAGTGCCAATCTTTGACATATATATATAAATATGCTCCACTTGGTTACCAAGGTCACCAATTAAATACAACACACTTGATGCACATCCTTTAATAAGTCCATCAAACATCTTCATTCTTTTCAATGTGGGACTAAACATATATCACTATTTCAACAACTCATACACTAGTCAACTAGTAAAGACGACTAGTCAACTTATACAACTTGAAAAGAGAATATGATCGAAAAAGATACACAACAATGGTCGGCTACCATGTTCAATCAACTGATGGGTGCAAACTAGTTGATTGATTAGTAAATTCTAAAACATCAAGCAGCCTATAAGAGGAGAAAAGCTTAGAGATCTTGAAACTAGCTCTCGGAGCTTTCGGAAGTGGTTCTTGAGTGAATGCAGGGGCATTCCTGAGCCATCTCCTAAGCAAGGAAAAGAGAAAGAAAGCAAGATAAGAGTAAAGCATCACTGTTGTAACCTTTCGTTTGTTTTTGTACTCGTTTTGTTTTGTTTTTAATTATTATTATTATTATTTTTAACAATATGTGTTGAAAGAGGTTTGTCTACCTTTACAAGAGAGTTCCAAAAAGGAGAGAGATAGAGTGATTCATCAAGAATTACAAGTCATGGAGAAGGAATTAATCTGAGAGATTGCCGAACCACGTTTTTGTCATGTGTTTGTATCATTATCTCTGTTTGTATTTTAAGTTATTATTTTGTATTTGCCACAACTCGAATTGTAGACACATGCACAAAAGAAGCAAGCATCTATTCAACCCCTTTCCACATCCAACAATTCAACATCCTTCACCAACATTAACAACCATGACCACAAAACCTACTCCATTAACAACACAACTAGAACTTACCACCATGGCACTAGTAGATTTGGGCCACCATATTTCCGCACAACAAACTTATTGAGATTCATCCCACCATCCTCATGGCAATGTGGACAACACCCATTCCCACCTTCCCTAGTCTTCCTCAAACTGAAGTATTATATTGGAAAGTATCTACCATGTCCATAGTTTGATGTTTCCTTTTTGTAATCCCACCATCTACCTAGTAAGACACCAAGAGCATCCATGAACCATGTGATTCATTCAATGCAGCAATAGGCAATGCACTACAATCGATAAACATACTTAGATACTCATCATCCTAATGTTGCTTCAAACCAGCAGCTTTTGTTCATGTATGTGGAATGGGGGAAGTTAAAGGAAAGTTAGTATTCATTAATTCCTTGCTGATTAATCTTCCTTTGTCATTTCTCCGATCAGTATTGAGATTGTTTTCTCACTTAGTTTATCACTTTGTGTTATTACATCCTCAAGATGGTTGTCCATGAGTATTGTGAAGATTTAATATACAATAAATGTTCCCAAATCCTGATATCTCTGTACTAATAACCACTACTTTTTTCTTCAATTTTTTTTATCCTTTTTTTTTTTTTGAAAAAAAAAACTGTGTAATCTTCAAGACTGAGGAACACTTCGATCATGCATGTCTATAAAATGTTTTATTTTCCACCTGCCACTTCACAGATAAAGAACGCAACAACTCAAGCAGAATATATAATAGAACTAAACTAATAGACAGAAGAAATCAGCACACGAACACTCTAATTAAGATCACACCCTGCAGCAGCTAAAAGAAGGCAGAAAATAATTAACATGATAAATCTATCTGAAGAGGTCTCTGATGATGTCAGCCTGAGGGCTATTGACGTCGAGCGTAGCCATGAGAGCCGAGAGGCGATCGCTCAGGTCGTCCACCTCGCGGTGCAAGCTCTGCACGTAGGAGCACGTCTCCTTCAGCAGCTTCGCTGCCGACGCCTGAACCTAAAAACGTAAGTGTCTTTTCTACAAAAAGTTTAAGAATTTCAGTAACGGTCAATCAGTTACTCTGCCCATGCTCCTCCGGCGGGATTCCGGCAGCAACGACTGCAGCTTGGAGACGAGCTCGCTCATCTCCTCGTCGGTGATCCGCCGGCCTCGGCTCGACATCGAGGAGAAGCTGACGACTCTGTGTTAATTCAGTGCAGGGATCTAGAGGAGCATGACAGTGGAGGAAGGAACTGAGAAATGAAAGGGCAACTGCATGAGGGTCTGTGAAAGGTAATAGCACGTATTATAGAGTAGCTCCGGGGTCCATGTGTCTTGCCCAGGTACTAACATGGAGACCCTCTGGTTTACTCTTATTGACCAAGATGTTTGCTTGCATTTATTAGCTCAATTCTCATGCATTTTTTTTTTTAATATTTGGGGTATTATTATTTGAATTTTTCTTCATTTTCAGATAAATTCAAGTTAAGTGATATATAAGTTGAACAAAAGGTAATAATAACTCAGAGTTCAGCCTCAAAACCCTAATAACTTCTTTTCTTGTTACATCTAAAGGATAGGAAGATTTTGGATTATGAAGAAAAATAGTTTTTTGTTGATGAAAAAATGTATCTATCAATTATATCAAGAGCAAAAAAGGAATGGTAAGCATGTGATAAGCAATTGATGTCTTGATGTGCATATCTTCACATGCATGTCTTGCTATGAATGTAGTTCATAAGGCACCTTTACCTCCTTATGTACATTTTTCCTATGTAGGGCATGCAAGTAGATAGAGACAATTTATCAAATTAAGAGTTAGATGCATACATGCCCTTACCATAATTATGATAATATGGTACCTAAATAAATACATAATTTATATACTTAGGGTTTTGGATTTGAAGTTTGAAATTTGACTTGACAACAATCATGGAGACTTATTTATGCACTTGAGCAAAACCCAAAGGGCCTCCTTGAAGGGTCAAGGTTTTAGTGAATATAAATAAAAGTTATCACGGCGTTTTTAAGAATAAAATCCTAACAACAATATTTAACAATTGAGATAAATCTTATTGGTGCAATCGATCTCAAGTCAACATTGACCAGGTTTACCAAGTTCGGGTCAAATCGAGTTCGGGATTCGATATTTGATCAATATATGAGACAGAAGTCAAGTATTTGGTCAATTAGGTCAAGGTTAATCAAATACTTGACGATGTCAGAAGTCCAACAAGAAGTTGGAAGGAAAAAAGTTTTAAGTGGATTGGTGATTGAAAGTCCAACTATTAGTTGATAAGAGGAAAGTCTAAGTGAGTCAAGGAGGACCAGACATTTGGTGATTAAAAATCCAAAGAAAAGTTGGCTAGAGGAAAGTTCAAGTGAGTCAAGGAGGATCAAACACTTGGTGATCAGAAGTCTAATAGAAAGTTAGAAAGAGAAAAGTCTAAGTGGGTTAAAGAGGATCGGACATTTGGCGATCAGAAGTCCAATTGAAAGTTGGCAAGAGGAAATTCCAAATGGGTCAAAGGTTAACCAGCCACTTGGTGAGAAAATTTTGATAAGTCAAGGTTGATCTAATATTGTGCAATGAAAAGTCTCAACATGTCACAAATTTACTGGATGTTAAGCAGAGGAAGTCCTGGTAGGTTGAGGTCAATCAAATACTAGGCAAGATGCAAATTTAGCCTTGAAAAGAATGAATTTAGAGTTACCAATTGATTGGGGTGATGTGGCATTCAATTGGTAAATCCTAAACCTAGAATTCAGGGTTTAGGGGTTGGGCAATCGATTGGTGCAATCAATTGAAGAAATCGATTGGTGCAATCAATTGGTTATTTCCTACTAGTAAAAGGTAATCTAAAGCAAGAAAAGAGCAAGCAAAACAAGGTTATTCATTATCAAGTCATTTTCAATTTCTTTTATAATCATAATTTCTTTTCTTGTTGTGTTTTTGTAAGAACAAGTTTGTACGAGACTTCTCCACCTCCAGAAAATTTTTGAGAAGTAGGGTGTTCATAGTGGAAGTGATCTCTGGAGTGGACTCTTGAATTAGTTACCTCAAGGATGTAGATACAAAATAAAATTTTAGAGTTGTGCATGTGGAGTTGAAGTTGATTCAAATTTTTACTCTGCATTCAACGACGAGCACAAAGCAATGACAAGAAGCGATCAAAGCTATTCACCCCCTCTAGCTCGCATGAGTCCTAACAAGTAGTATTTGAACGAGACCACTTTTCATCGGACTAATTGTCAGAAGAAGCATGAGCTAGAGAGAGAATAAGAAGTTGAGATTTTGAGCCCTAAATCTCAACAAGTCAAAGGACTAATTATTGAAGGAGTTCAACTTCACAATGGAACCCTGGGATGGATTTGGATATGACATCTGGGCACCTTCACCTTTCTATTAGGAGGCTTCGATCTTTGAAAATAAAAAATGAAGAATTTCTTGATGATGAATATAGAGCAATGGTTTTCTCTAATGTAAGAATTTGAAGCTCCTAAAGACAAAAAGGGAGAACCTCTTTAGAAGAGCAAATGGACTAAGTAGCAAGTCAAGAGATCCAAAGCTCATGATAAGGTAACCAAACTTGTGGTTAATTTGTTTCCTAACAATATCTTGTGCAAGATAGATACATACCAAGATGCCAAGGAGCTATGGAGCAAGTTGGCCAAGCTCCCTGAAAATCCATTATTGGCATAAAATCAAGATGAGCCCAAGGAGGGAGACTCGTTGACACTAGAACAAGAGGACTTGAAAGTTGAGAGGTATTCAACATCTGAGGAGGAAATTGAAAAAGTATCCACCTCAAGGATTGAGGGGGAGTATGAGTCATTAACATCAAAATGAGAAGAAGTCTCTACATCTAGAATCAATAAAGAAGAATGTGCCACCTCTATGACCGAAGGTATACCAATTTTGGTTGTTAAAAATCAAAATTATATCATTTTCTTTGAGTGTAGAGAAAAAGGATACTATTAGAGAAAGTATCCCAAATTAATGAAGAAGAATGTTTAAGTGGTATCCAAGGTGAGAGAGAAGTCAAAGGAGGCCGGAACCTTAATACTCAAGGGCAAGGAGCACATAGTATGTTTCTTGTGCAATCAAAAAAAATATTATCAAAATCAATGTTCAAAGAGAAGGCCTTCAAGTAAGAATAAGGGAGGAAGCTCAAATTAAGGGAGAGCTTCTAAGAACAAACTAAAGATACCATTAGTTAATAGTATTTCCTTATATCATGATAACAAGTATGCTAGAAATAAGTTTTATGATTTTAGTACTTATTATCATGAAAATAGAAAGTGTGATAATTCTAAGGATAATTATAAATTATATTATGCTAGAACAACTTCACCTAATTAAGGACAGTAAGGATCTAGGCAAAATTTTAAAAAGCCTACACATGCCTAGAAAAAGCAATATCCAAGGCAATCATGAAAAATCAAAATTTAAAGATTTATGGATTGAAAATCCAGTTTCGAGGTCAAGACTTAATAAATTGGAGAAGACCTAGAGAAAATGACAAATAATGTAAAGGTTTAAAGAAACAAGATCTGAGCTTAAATAGATAAGAATCATATATAGACAAGATGTGTTTGGGATACAAAAATCTAAGTCCAAGGAAAGCACGACCTCATATCATAGAGTTTCATATACCTATGGAACTAACTATAAGTTTAGGAGTCAAGTAAAGATTACAAGGGAGGTTATCCCTAGTGTTGACCTTGAGGATACTAGCATAACTAAGACTTCTAAGAAGTCTAAGAGAGTCATTAAGAAGGTATCTAAGGAGGTTATCCCTAGTAAATACTTAGTTCATCCAAGGAGTATTAGATTCCTAAGAATGTGATCTCTTCACACTAGATGGGTATAGGGTATGGGTACCGTCATCGTGTACCGGGAGTGGGGTAGGCAATTGGTTATGTTAATTAGGGTTTTCCCTAATTTAGTCTTGTGGATTTTATTTAGCTATTTTAATTCTTATGAATTTTAGCTAAATAAAAAAAATATAAATTGATTGGTACAGGACATTGATTCGAGACGGTGTCTCGACGAGGGATCAATTTCGGATTGGACTTTTCGATTGGAGGCGAGTACTTTTGACTTTTTGTCTTTGATATGCCTAGTAATGAAATTAACATATTGCATCAATTGTGTTTCTTATCTGTTTCGGTTAATCACTACCTAAATCTTGGTACGTGCTTGATTGATTGATTGATTTGCATCTCATGTATATTTTACCTGTTTATACATGCTTATAGGGGGTAGTGATATACCATACTTCACCATGTTCAGGACCTAGTTTTTATACCTTCTGTGTACCTTTGATTCGATATGATTCGTTGACCTAGGGTGCACTTTTCTATATATATGGATTAGGTCAGGATGTTTATATGGTTATTTCCATGCATCATTTGCATGATTGCATGCTGTGCGATAGTCCGCTCCATTATTGTTGAGCACATCGCCAGTTACATGGATCTGCACACACCACCACTCATGGGTTAGTGGTCGATTCAGGCAGAGTGTGTTGCAGCAGGGACTCTGTTAGGCACCGTTGGTCCGCTCATGGGTAGTGTGACACAACGTGTTATCCGGCAGGGATTCCTCCCGTCATCGTGTACCGGGAGATGAGAGCATTGCGCTCCCCCATTTATGATTTGGGGTAGGAGGATAGGTGTACTCCGACAGCATCCCGTCCACTCGGTCACTCATCAGGAGTAGTGACGACAGAGTGCACGGTTGTCACAGCCCTACCCACTCGGCCTCACTATTGTGTGTGAGATGATCGACTGACGTCAGGGGTGACCAGGACGCATCATTGGCATCATATGCATGATGCATTTATTGCTTGTGTTTGTGGTTGCTGCATTTATATGCTGCATATTGTTTGGATACCTATGTTTGACATGCATACAGGATTCCTATACCACTCGGACTATTTGACCTTATACTCAGGACCTGGTTAGTACAGCATTCTCCTGTTTACTTCAGATGCATTTTTACCTTTCTTATCAGGAGACTGTACGCATGATTAGTGCTAGGTGTTGTTTCTTTACTTTGCATATCAATTGTACCTGCAGAGTGTTGGACTCACCCCGCCTCCATTGTTGATATTTTCAGGTTGATGCTGTCTGGAGAGAGTTCCAGTTGCTGGTCCTTGCAGACCTCGAGGATGTGATTGGGTTTTCGGTTGGTTTCCTTTGCTATTCTAGACTGTTTGAACTTGTTATGTTCTGGATTTATTTACTTATGGACATGGTATAGATTTTATTATATCGATGGATTTGGATTTGGTTTTTTATTCTACTACATGCCTGCCTGGACGGCAGAAGAGGTGAGTTCGTCGGATTTGAGCTTTACGAGTGTAGTGGAGTAGGGTGGATTTCGAGTCAGAGTACTATTGTTGTTTACTATTATATACTGCGTGATTGTGACAGCCAGAGGCTGAATATATATATAAACTGCGTGGTGATTGTTTTTATTTCTTGTTATTATTCCAGCCGCCTGTGGCTGAGGTATATGAGATGTAGAAAAGTTTCAGATTGTCCACCGTACAGGGGAGATGCTGCCGAAATTTTCTCGGACAGGGTCTCCTCTGGGGGCGTGACAATTTAGTGGTATCAGAGTACAGTTTTACGATCTTTTGTTTTGTATTTTGGATTTTCGAGATTTATCTGATACCAATTTATTTGGTATCAGAGCGGGTTACGATACCTGCTTTTGGTTTTCTGGAGATTTATCGGATACCTGTTGTTGGTATTCTGGATATTTGGGTTTGCCAGGTTTGCGAGTCAAACTGGGCATTATCGGATTTTCGATATGGTTATGTTTCGGATTTCTGTTTCGGATTTATTTGGATTTCCGGCGATGTGTACGTTCGGAATTTTGAGGTCAAATTAGGGACTGGACAGCGACGGAACATCTCCAGACGGCAAATAGGTATGTTGTTATTTTATGTTTGTTATATTGGTATTGATATCTGTAATTTAATTTAACAAATATGAGACGATCTACTCGTATTGCTGCAAGACGTGGTGCTGGACGATCACGTGCGAGGACCACGGGACTCTGGATATGCCAGAGATGCCCACTGTTAGTGAGCCTGTCAGTCAGGGACAGACTCAGGATGCAGCGGGAGCATCGGGCTCTCAAATCCCGATAGCTCCTGTAGAGATACCTACTTTGGCCACACCGGCGGTATCCACTCCTACCGTATTTACGGTACCATCAGGAGTACCATTGGCGTACCCGACATTTGCTCCAGCGCAGCCTACAGCGTATTCAGTACCACCGCCATATGGACCTACAGTGTACCCGACACCAGTGACACCTGTACCCCCAGTGCCTACAGTAGCAGCAGCTGCTCCACATCCGGTACCTTTTCCTACCGTACCTCCAGTTGCCACCACTTTTGTTCCCCAGACAGTACCACCGACGGCTTATGCTCCGGTATATACAACAGTACCGGGAGTTCCTCCTCCGGTTTATTCTGCGGTACCACCTGTAGTATCAGCTCCAGTGTTTCCGCCAGTTCCTGCAGCCGTCCCGACACAGCTCACTGATATTGTCGCTGCACGAGCTAGGATTCCAGCACTGGCCGAGTCGATGAAGACTCGTTTCACTCTTTTCCGCGGAGATCTCGATCCGAGTATGGCTCTGTCATGGATAGAGACTATGGAGCAGACTTTCTTCTATATGGCTTGCTCCGAGTGGGAGAAAGCAGAGCTGGCTGCTTACCATTTACGGGATGAAGCTAATGCCTGGTGGGTTACTCAGCGTTCTATTATTGGTGAGCGCAACGTCACATGGACCAGGTTCAGAGAGGCTTTTGAGAGCCGTTTCTTTCCACTGTCCTATCAGATGGCTCGCCGACAGGATTTTATGAGTCTGAGGCAGAATAATCGCTCAGTGACCGAGTATAATACTGAATTCCTCCGGTTGGCTCAGTTTTGTCCAGAGTTAGTTGCGGAGGACAGAACTCGCATGATGCAGTTTATACAGGGATTGGATGGTTATCTGCATGTACAGCTTGCCGGATTAGGGATTTCATCTTACTCTGATGCATTGAATCGAGCTTTGATGATAGAGTTAGCTCGGCAGACAGCATATCCGGACAGGAAAAGAAAGCATTCGGGTCAGACTTCAGGGCAGGTCCAGCAGACACAGGCGACAGGACAGCCTCAGAGCAGTCACAGACGGTCAGGTCAGGGTACTTCTGGGGCGTCACGTAGGCCTCAGAAATCAGGACGTTCCCGGTTTTCTCAGCAGAACCGGCAACCACCTTCCGGTGATACTCATTGTTTCAGATGTGGATCCAGAGATCACCTCACCCCAGCTTGCTCTCTGGGACAGTCAGTTTGCTTTTATTGCAAACTGCCAGGGCACCAGAGCCGAGATTGTCAGCTGAAGGCTCAGCACACGGCTTCCGGAGGGTCAGGTCAGAGGGGACAGTCTAGTCAGTCAGGGGCATATCGAGGAGGGCAGAAAGCCCAATCTTCACAGCGTCAGCAGGGAGCAGCTCCCTCCGCAGCAGCATTTGGCATGCTTGGACAGGAGTACTCCAGTGCTTCTGTAGCACCCCAGAGTTTTGCTCCAGGACCTTATTATCCGACTCAGGGGCAGTATCAGACTCAGTTACAGCCAGCTGCACAGTATCAGTCATCATCCTCTCAGTCTTATCTGGCACATAGTCCAGCAGCGCCTCAGTGGCAGGCTTCTGCCCAGCCGCAGCAGCCGCTGGCAGTGTTACCATATCCTCCTCCGCCAGAGACTGGTCGTGTTCATGCGATTACCAGAGAGGATGCTCAGCGTGCCGACGGATCCGTTTTCCGCGGTACGATTTCCATTTATGCATTTACTGCTGATATTTTGATTGATACTGGTAGTTCGCACTCTTTTATATCCCGTACCTTTATGCGGGAGATTGGTAGATTACCTACTGTTAGGTTGCGGCGATTGACTGTCTCCCTACCGTCCGGTGATACTTTAGACGTCACCCAGGAGATCAGAGGTTGCCCGTTAGACTTTGGCAACATGATACTTACGGTAGATCTTCTAGTATTGGAGATGGTCGAGTTTGATATCATTCTTGGCATGGATTGGCTGTCAATATATCATGCTACCGTTGATTGCCAGACGAGGGTGGTCACCTTCCGGCCTCCGAACCAACCCTCGTGGAGTTTCACTGGCATCAGAGACGACGGCATCTCGATTATTTCGGCGATTCAGGCGCAGAAGCTGCTGTCTCACGGTTGTTGTCGTTGATCAGTACTGAGGACGGTAGTAGTTCGTAGCTCTCCGACGTTCTTGTTGTCCGGGAGTACCCAGATGTATTTCCAGAGGAGCTGCCAGGTTTGCCTCCCAGAAGGCCAGTGGAGTTCGCTATTGAGCTGATTCCGGGAACCGCGCCGACATCGAAAGCTCTGTATCGTATGGCACCGAAAGAGTTGAACGAGCTGAAGGTTCAACTCCAGGAGCTTTTAGACAGGGGATTTATTCGCCCTAGTGTTTCACCATGGGGTTCTCCAGTTTTGTTTGTCAAGAAAAAGGATGGTACTATGAGGTTGTGTATTGACTACAGGCAGCTGAATGCAGTTACCATCAGAAATAAATATCCATTACCGCGGATCGAGGATTTGTTTGATCAGCTCAGAGGTACATCAGTGTATTCTAAGATTGATCTGCGATCCGGATATCATCAGTTGAGAGTCAGAGATTCTGATATCCAGAAGACAGCTTTCCGTACCAGATACGGTCATTATGAGTTTTTGATAATGCCATTTGGGCTTACCAATGCTCCAGCGTGTTTATGGACTTGATGAACCGCATATTTCTGGAGTATCTGGATCAGTTTGTTATCGTTTTCATTGATGACATATTGGTCTACTCTCGTTCCGAGGAGGAGCATGCACATCATCTTCGCACAGTCTTGGAGATTCTTCGACGACATCAGCTGTACGCGAAGTTCAGCAAGTGTGCATTCTGGCTATCCTCAGTTGGGTTTCTGGGACACGTGATTTCTAGCAGAGGTATTTCAGTTGATCCTCAGAAGATCGAGGCTGTCACCGGTTGGGAGCAGCCGAAGTCAGTTCAGGAGATCCGCAGTTTTCTGGGATTGGCCGGATATTACCGACGTTTTGTCGAGGGCTTCTCGCATATTGCTATGCCACTGACACGTCTTACCCGGAAAGGCGTGAAGTTCATATGGTCCGAGGATTGTGAGACTAGCTTTCAGGAGCTGAAGCGGAGATTAGTGTCGGCTCCAGTTTTGGTTTTACCTTCTGGAGAGGATGGATTTGTACTTTACACCGATGCATCACTTCAGGGTTTGGGCGCTGTTATGATGCAGCACGGCAGAGTAGTCTCTTATGCTTCTCGTCAGCTGAAGGAGCATGAGAAGAATTACCCAGTTCATGACCTGGAGTTAGCTGCCATCATCTTTGCTCTGAAGCTATGGCGTCATCATTTATATGGTATCACATTTGAGATTCTCACTGATCATAAGAGTCTCAAATACATTTTCACTCAGAAGGAGCTTAATCTTCGACAGAGGAGATGGATGGAGTTCCTGAAGGACTACGATTGTACCATTAGCTACCACCCGGGGAAAGCTAATGTGGTTGCAGATGCACTCAGAAGGACTACCATTAGCTACCACTCAGAAGGAGCTTAATCTTCGACAGAGGAGATGGATGGAGTTCCTGAAGGACTACGATTGTACCATTAGCTACCACCCGGGGAAAGCTAATGTGGTTGCAGATGCACTCAGCAGGAAGTCCAGAGGGACTTTGGCTTGCCACCGGACTTCAGTCACGGACTTGATTCAGAGTTTCTCGGAGTTAGATCTTGAGGAGCAGGGATCGACAGAGCAAGGTATTCTTGTTACCATGGTTGCTCAGTCGTCGATCAGGACGAGGATCCGAGAGGCACAGGCCAGTGATCAGCATTTGCAGTTTATTAGTAGTCAGATAGCTTCCGGGCAGCAGACCGAGTTTACACGAGACGAGGAGGGTATCATATACTTCCGAGGCAGATTATGCGTACCTCAGTCTCATCCGGTCTTACAGGAGCTACTTCAGGAGGCACACCGTTCTCGATTTGCGATCCATCCAGGCGGGACCCGTATGTATCGAGACTTGAGACGTTCCTATTGGTGGAACGGTATGAAGAAAGACATCGCGGATTTCGTAGCTAGATGTCTTGTTTATCAGCAGGTGAAGGCTGAGCACCAGAGACCTGCAGGATTACTTCAGCGGATTCCTATTCCTGAGTGGAAGTGGGATCACATTACCATGGACTTTATGGTAGGGCTGCCGAGGACACGACGAGGCCATAACGCGATTTGGGTAATCGTAGATCCATTAACCAAATCCGCGCATTTCTTAGCGATTCGGAAGACTGATTCCCTGGATCGATTGGCAGATCTGTATTGCCGAGAGATTATCAGACTACATGGTGTTCCATTGAGTATCATTTCGGATAGAGATCCATGGTTCGCGTCTCGTTTCAGGCAGAGTCTGCAGCAGGCCTTGGGCACACAGCTCCGTTTCAGTACAGCTTTCCATCCACAGATAGATGGACAGTCAGAGCGGACCATTCAGACTTTAGAGGACCTGCTGAGGTCATGTGTTATGGATTTCGGAGGCAGTTGGGAGGACCATCTGCCGTTGGTAGAGTTTGCCTACAACAACAGCTTCCATTCGGCTATCCAGATGGCACCGTTTGAGGCGTTGTATGGTAGACCTTGTCGGACACCCGTCCTTTGGGATGAGGTTGGAGAGGCTCAGTTGTTGGGACCTCATAGAGTTCAGCAGGATGCAGAGTTGGTCCGTACTATCAGACGGAGGATGTCAGAGGCGCAGGATCGTCAGAAGAGTTATGCTGATCGGAGACGCGGACCACTAGAGTTTTCTGTTGGCGACCATGTATTTCTACGAGTTTCACCCACGAAAGGGGTGAAGAGATTTGGCCTCAGAGGTAAGCTAGCTCCGCGGTACATTGGTCCTTTCGAGATCTTGGAGAGGATCGGAGCAGTAGCTTACCGACTGGCACTACCACCGTCCCTGTCAGGCGTGCACGATGTATTTCATGTATCCATGCTGAGGAGATATGTACCCGATCCGACACATGTGCTGGCAGATATTACTTATGAGGAGGTTCCGGTACGAATTCTCGACCGGAAAGAGCGTCAGTTGCGGAACAAGACTATCCGGCTGGTTAAAGTCGGATGGCAGCATCATTCAGACGAGGAGGCTACTTGGGAGCTCGAGGATACTATCCGAGCTCGATATCCCCATCTTTTCACTTGAGGTATGTTATTCAGTTTACCGTTCAGCATTTATACTTTCTATATCTGTTGTTAGTACTTGCTGATGGTAGATAACGAAATTTGGGGACCAAATTTTTATTAGTGGGGGAGAATGTAAAATACCGGAAAATAGGCGAATATTAATAAGGGAATTTTTCGGAATTTTTGGAAATTTTCCGGGAATTTTTCGAAGCTCGTACGGATGAGTTGACGGGGATAAAAAACGGGGTCCGGAAAAGCCTGTTTTGGCTACCCCAATTAAATGAGGAAAACTTGAATTTTTCTTAATTCTTTTCCTTTATTTATTTATTTCTTTTTTCCTGCATTTTCGCCGTTTCCTCATTTCTTCTTCCCGACGCCGATCGCGCGCCTTCTCCCCGTGCCCTAACCGGCCGCACGGGCGGTTTCTCCTCCCCGAGAGCACAAAACCCTCGGCCACTTCTTAAATTTTTCTTCTTCTCACCACTGCCGAAGTTTCTTCTTCTTCCTTGACTCTGAATTGGCGCCGACTCCTCCTCCTCTTTGGGCTCGCGACACCGCCGGCGACCCATCTCCTTTCTTCTTACCGCCGGCCAAAGCCCAAGCAGTGCTGATCAAGCCGCCGACCTCCTCTGTGCCGCGACGCTACTGCCTCCTCTTCTTCAAGCCTGATCTCTGCCCACTGACGCTGAGTTGTGCCCTAGTCGCCACTGCCGCCTTCTACTGCCGATCCTCTGCCCTATTTGTAAGCTGAGGCTTTTGGATTGGGTCTTCTTCTTCCTTTTCCTCCCTGTTCAAGACTGCTCCTCCTCAGCCCTAGCCGACGCCACTACTGCTTGTTAGAGGGGAAGGGTTAGCCGACCATCAGGTACTGTCGTGCCCTAGGTTTTCCCCTTTCTGGTGAGTGAGGAAAGCAGCTTACCTTTGTTGTTTCTTTGTATTTGATCACTGGTTGGATGCAGAAATAACTCACAGATGAGGTTGATTGATATCTAGGTTTGGTGTCAACGGGATTAAGCTGTTGTTGGAGCTGAGGAATCTGATCATTATTCGTACACTTAGGTGAGCATGTTTAGTGAATTTGGTTGGGTTCCTATGGAGGATGTTCCATGTTGTATAATTTTGTATAGGGTATTAGGTTATATCTGGGTTAGATTTAATTTTGGGGTAGGCAATTGGTTATGTTAATTAGGGTTTTCCCTAATTTAGTCTTGTGGATTTTATTTAGCTATTTTAATTCTTATGAATTTTAGCTAAATAAAAATATATATATTGATTGGTACAGGACATTGATTCGAGACGGTGTCTCGACGAGGGATCAATTTCGGATTGGACTTTTCGATTGGAGGCGGGTACTTTTGACTTTTTGTCTTTGATATGCCTAGTAATGAAATTAACATATTGCATCAATTGTGTTTCTTATCTGTTTCGATTAATCACTACCCAAATCTTGGTACGTGCTTGATTGATTGATTGATTTGCATCTCATGTATATTTTACCTGTTTATACATGCTTATAGGGGGTAGTGATATACCATGCTTCACCATGTTCAGGACCTAGGTTTTTATACCTTCTGTGTAACTTTGATTCGATATGATTCGTTGACCTAGGGTGCACTTTTCTATATATATGGATTAGGTCAGGATGTTTATATGGTTATTGCCATGCATCATTTGCATGATTGCATGCTGTGCGATAGTCCGCTCCATTATTGTTGAGCACATCGCCAGTTACATGGATCTGCACACACCACCACTCATGGGTTAGTGGTCAATTCAGGCAGAGTGTGTTGCAGCAGGGACTCTGTTAGGCTCCGTTGGTCCGCTCATGGGTAGTGTGACACAACGTGTTATCCGGCAGGGATTCCTCCCCGTCTTTGAGTATCGGGAGATGAGAGCATTGCGCTCCCCCATTTATGATTTGGGGTAGGAGGATAGGTGTACTCCGACAGCATCCCGTCCACTCGGTCACTCATCAGGAGTAGTGACCACAGAGTGCACGGTTGTCACAGCCCTACCCACTCGGCCTCACTATTGTGTGTGAGATGATCGACTGGCGTCAGGGGTGACCAGGACGCATCATTGGCATCATATGCATGATGCATTTATTGCTTGTGTTTGTGGTTGCTGCATTTATATGCTGCATATTGTTTGGATACCTATTTTTGACATGCATACAGGATTCCTATACCACTCGGACTGTTTGACCTTATACTCAGGACTTGGTTAGTACAGCATTCTCCTGTTTACTTCAGATGCATTTTTATCTTTCTTATCAGGAGATTGTACGCATGATTAGTGCTAGGTGTTGTTTCTTTACTTTGCATATCAATTGTACCTGCTGAGTGTTGGACTCACCCCGCCTCCATTGTTGATATTTTCAGGTTGATGCTGTCAGGAGAGAGTTCCAGTTGCTGGTCCTTGCAGACCTCGAGGATGTGATTGGGTTTTCGTTTGGTTTCCTTTGCTGTTCTAGACTGTTTGAACTTGTTATGTTCTGGATTTATTTACTTATGGACATGGTATAGATTTTATTATATCGATGGATTTGGATTTGGTTTTTTATTCTACTACATGCCTGCCTGGACGGCAGAAGAGGTGAGTTCGTCGGATTTGAGCTTTATGAGTGTAGTGGAGTAGGGTGGATTTCGAGTCAGAGTACTATTGTTGTTTACTATTATATACTGCGTGGTTGTGACAGCCAGAGGCTGAATATATATATAAACTGCGTGGTGATTGTTTTTATTTCTTGTTATTATTCCAGCCGCCTGTGGCTGAGGTATATGAGATGTAGAAAAGTTTCAGATTGTCCACCGTACAGGGGATATGCTGCCGAAATTTTCTCGGACAGGGTCTCCTCTGGGGGCGTGACAATAGGGTATGCCAACCTTAATTGGAAGGGTAGTTAACCAAAGCATGGTGAAGTTTGCATTCTTGGGGCATTTTCATGATATTATGGCATCTTGAAAATGAGAAATTGATTTTTTATCATTAAAGGATTTTTTAGTGTGCTGATAAAATTTGGGGTATTGAGATTAATCAAATTGACATAAATAGGATAAAATTCAAAAGTGTACAAAGTTGGAATCTTGGTACATTCTAGGGAGAAAGGGTTTCCTATGTCAAATCATTAATTTGGCATAGTGATTAGTTGATGACACTTACATAAAAATCTAGGTATTTTCTTGTGAGCCATAATTACCATATTTGTATGCCCTATCATATGATATGACATCATATCATACATTCATATTGTTATGAAAAATATTACATGTTATGTCATACATGAATTATTAAGTTATGATAGTTTTTTTTTTAAAATATACATTTGATATATGTCATAATCATTTACATGAATAAACTTTAAACCTTTTTGAACTTAAGGGCAAAGGCATTAGTTGACATCTTAAGTAAGATGATCAAGTTTAAAATGCCTAATTAAAAATGCATGTTCCCTTAGTTTAGGGAAAACTAATTTACATGTCTCACAAGAACTATGGAGTTAACTTGCTTATGCATTGAGACACATTAGAAACAAGTTAAATGTTAGGATGACAAAATAAGTTCAAGATGCAATTGATGTATCAAAATGATCTTTAGTTATCAAAATTCATAGATTTTGTGAAAACCAAACATGGAGAAAGCTAATATGTAACTCATGTGCATTTAATCCATAGATTATGATTGAAAATTAATTTTGAAAATAATTTTAAAAATATTTTAGAAAATCTTGGTGAAGTATATTTATTGATAGGAATCATCATTGAGTAGTTAAATACAAAGTTAGAGTAAAACATTGAAGTTTTTAATGATTTCTAATTTTATATAATTCTTCTTTAAAAATAAGATATATTTTATAGAAAACTATTTTTTTCTAATAGTATAGACAAAAATTCAGAAATTCATAAGTAATTTTATGATTTTTGGAAAATCATAAAATTACTTATGAATTTCTGAATTTTTATTTAAAATTAAGTTAAAATTTCAAACACAATAATTGATTGACCACTATTACCAATCGATTGGTAACCAAGATCAATTGATTAGCTCAAGTAGCAATTGATTAGTAACAATTGATTAATAACTGATACCAATCAATTGGTAGTTGCTATTTCAATTAGTTAAGCATGTTTAGGTAATTTTACTATCCCTAACCCTCTAAAATGCTTAGATAAGTATTTAAGAGTAATTTCTTAATAAAAATGAGAAAGAAATAGTTAAAGGAGAATAACATGGAATTGAAGAGGAGGTTTAGATTCAAGGTTGAATTTTTAATCTCATGACTCAAATTTTGAGATTTCTTAAAAGGTTTAGGAACTTTAAATCATTATTGGTGCAATGGTTAAAAATGAAACATATTTTGAGTGGGAGGTCCACCTTAAAGACATGATTTGGGTAAGAAAGGAGTAATTTTGAAGGATAATAGTTGAATGCTCAAGATGGAGCATTGGAAACAATGGGAGGAAGAAAATCTCCATTGGGATGTTGGAAGGTTAAGATGAATGGAATTTCAAAAGAAATTTTTGATGTGTGTTAAAAGGAGAGAATGTAAGGTTTAACTTAGGAAATCTCATTCATGCTTTGGCATAAGAAGAAAGATGAAGAAGGAAGTTACGCTAATGAGTTAGCCTAACTTAAATATATCGTCAAATATCAAATAGGGAGATATTGTTGGTGCAATCGACCATAGGCCAAGGATGACTAGGTTGACCAAGATCGGGTTGACTCAAGTTTGGATTTCAATGTTTTATCAATATGTGAGAGAGAAGTTAAGTAGGTCAATGTTGGCTGGATACTTAAAGATATCAGAAGTCCAACAAGAAGTTAGCAAGAGAAAAGTGTAAGTGGGTCATAGAGGATCAAAAATTTGATGATCAGAAGTCTAACATATAGTTGGCAAGGTTCAAGTGGGTTAAGAATGACTATACACTTAGTGATCGGAAGTCCAACGGCTAGTTGATAAGAGGAAAGTCTAAGTGGGTCAAGGAAGTTAACAAGAAAAAAATCTAAGTAGGTTAAGGAGGACTAGACACTTGGTGATCGGAAATCTAATGGCATGTTGATAAGAGAAAAGTCCAAGTGGATCAAAGGTTGACTAAACACTTGGTGAGAATGCCCCGATAGATCAAGATTGATCAAATATTGGGTAATGAGAAGTCTCAACGGGTCATGAATGACTAGATATTAAGCATAGGAAGTCCTAATAGGATGAGGTCAACCAGATAAAAGATAAGATGCGAATTCAACCATGAAAAGATTGAATTTAGGGTTATGAATTGATTGGGGTTATGTGGTGACACCAAACAAGATAACAATTAACTTGTGGGCTAATGAAAAGAGAGATTAGAGGAGAAGGCAAGAAGAGAAAACGTTAAAAATAAAAAGACAATTGTTGTTCTCTAGTTTTTTTCTAAAAAAGAGAAGTTTTATTCAAAATAGAGGATAATTCCTCAAATAGTTAAACAAATATTTATATAGACTTTAGACCCTAAGACTCAAAGAAAGGAAAGAAATCTTAATATATAGACCTCAATTCTTATCTTATAAAAAGGAATAAAATCTAACCAAAAAAGGAAAATTTATAACAAAAATCCTAATAGAAAGATATTACCAAATCAAAATGCTTATATAGACAAACTTTAACTAATAATTGGCCATCATACCCAAAAAAACCCTAAATACCATAAATAGAAATTACTAAAAATATCAAAAAGATATTCAGATCCTTTAAAAATTACCTAAATGATATATTTTAGGACCAAAGATTGGTGATTATGGTTCCTCGATAACAAGAGTAGATTTTTAAATTATGTATGCATGAGTACAGATAGAGCTTGATTCTGATTCTTGAGTCAAAAATTATAATCCGTTGAAAATTAAGTCCTCCTATGTTGGTCCTACATCATGTGTGTAAGGACCCACAAGCGAAATTGAGGAATTTATTTACGAAACTGTGTAAGGTCACACAAGCGCTAAGTAAAGGATTGATTTATAAAATATTCTACGAATTTTAGAAATTTTTCAGAAATTTAATTGAACTTGTACGATTTACTTCAAGGGGATAGATGTATGAAGCTTAGTGGAAACATATGATGCCCCATCTAGGTTACGAGTTACTATTAACCTAAGTTGTTAAATACCCTAAGTATAAAGCCTGTGCCCTATTTCCGATTTCCTCCGCCTCACTCCCCGCACGTGATTGTCGCTCTCCTCTCCGCGCTTCTTCGGTGCTTCGACGGAGTTTCCCACCGTGCTTGGAGCTCCGACCAAGAGACGCCCCGCGAAACTAATTCCCACGGAGGACCTCACGACCAGATAGGGATCCTCACCAGTGCAATAACTTAGGGCAGAGACTTCCGACGGTGGCATAAGGCAAGGAAAGGCAAGTACTTCTTTTATGAGGCATGGCTTCTGTGAGGTAAGGTTTAGGAAACTAGTAATAGACGATTGTGTGTTCCCGAAACTTGTTTGACTGTGAATGGAATTGGGTTCATTTTGGTTGATGATCCGTGATGTTAGTGTTCTGTGTACCTACAATTTACCTGTTCACCTAAATGCTTGAATGAGATGCTCAATGGTTGAATGAAATGTGATGCGAGTTTTCTGGAATGATCACGTTTTGACTTGCACTATTCTGATTTCTGATTCAAATTTTGGTGCTCATGAGTTGGTTCTGGTTTAGAATGGACTTCAGTGGTGTGGTTTCGGCGCAAAGATTCCTTGATCGGTTGTTTCAGATTCATGGTATTTGATAGGTTTATGCGAATCAGTTGTATTCCTTGATGTTCTTGAATCGAATTGAAGATTCTGTGATGTCCTGCGATTCTGGTTGTTGTGGATTTAGGTGTTTCCGTGTTAATTGGTTTCATCTCGTAAGATCTTTTTGTAATGTGAGATGTTGATTATTAATCCATTGATGTTGCACCTTCTATTCTTATTCTGTTATGTTATCAGATTTGGGTAGATAATACTGTTTACTCTGCTCTTCATCTACCACAAGTTTTGATTGAATTTTCTGTACCGGGTAGTTGGGTTTTGGGATGAAGCTACTTTTGTTCTTTGAAGAGGTTTTGGTTGAATATGTTCTCTCTTGATGCAAGAAAGTTTCGGACAGTTTATGGTGGAGTTAATCCTTGATAATCTGTATCATTTAATAGCTAAAGTTTTCTAGAGGTTGAAGTTTGTACCTGTTTGTTTTATTCTTTTTGTTATTGTACAACTTTGGTTTGTGTGTTTATTTGATGACCATGGAATTCAATGAGATTTGTCTTGATATGTGGATGATTTTGATTCGTTGGGAGTTAATTCTGATGTGGTTTTGATTCGTTGGGAGTTAACTCTGATGTGGTTTGGAACTTAGTATATTTGCTGTAGGATTGTGATCTATTCTATCTCTTTATCATGAAGCAAGTTTTCATTAGTCCTTTCTCATATTGCTAATTTATTAAAAGCTAAACTTCTATTTTTGATCGCTCTCTTTTGAGGATGCATGGTTTCATTATTTTCTTCAACGTAGAAATGATTACAGTATGAAAGGAATAGATAGGCATGTTTAACTGATTACAGAATAATGAGGACAGACTATGTTTTCTTTTCTTACGTGGTGAATAGGATGAGTATGAGTATATGTGGTAGCAGTACGGGATGAGTGACCCGGGATGAGCTCCGGGGAGGGCCCATCCAAACTTGACTGATAAATTATATATGTTAGCTTTGACTATATGACTGTATGTTCTCTAGGAGGTACCTCTAGGGTCATGAGACTGTTGACTGGCTCTAATTGTGGTTACTGGATATGTGACATACTCACCCCTTTTAGCTATGTAGGACCTTTATGGTATTGCATTTCATTTTGTCGTCATACTGCTTATAAGTTATGATAGGCTCTGCTAGTTGTTATTCCTATTACTTTATGGAAGTCATTCTTTTCATATAAATTGTACTTGCTGGGTAGTAGACTCATGATGCCTACGTACAAGTGAGGATGCCTCCCTGGACATGATGTGTGTAGATTATATACACTTGTTTAGCATGTTTTGACGCACATTAACATACTTTGTACATGCTTTATCTATGTACTTTCGTACTTCCAGTTTTCCTTTTGAGCATATTTACTCTTTTTGTTCGGAGATATGCTTTTGTGTATTTTGTGTACATAGGAGTCGAATTTGGAGAAGATTTTGACACTTGAACAAGGAGGGAAGACACAAGCCCTGTGAGCCACACGACCCTGCCATGGGGGTTTGCCTAGGTCGTGTGTGGATCACTGCTAGTGTGACTACAGCAGGAAAGGAAGTGGCCTTGGCCGTGTGAACCTCACACGGTCGTGCCAAGATGGGAAGCCAGGGGAAGCCAGGCTATGTGTTACACACAACCCGTGCAACAATTCCAGAAGCCAAGAATGCCCTGGCCATGTGCTTCACACGGCCCGTTCAAGAGTTCCAGAGCTGGAGGCAGTGCAGGCCGTGTGGATCTACATGCCCGTGCAAGGAGTGCAGTGGCAGAACCAGACATGGCCGTGTCTCACACACGGCCGTGTGAGACAGGCAGAGAGGGGAGTGAGCAAGGTCGTGTCCCACACACGGCCAGGTCCTAGGGTCGTGTGGCGCCCGATTTTCCCCCTCTATATAAAGGTTTCTTCTTCATTTCAAAGGGGATCTTCTCCTTTTTGGGGGGAATTCAAGATTTGGGCATTCCTCCACTTTCTTGGGAGGATTTCGACGATCTAAGGGCGGATCTTCAACGTTTGGACTCCAGGGAGCGAGGATTGGATCCGAAGACAGTTCTTCATCGTAGATAAGCTTTTCTTCCCTATCTTTCTTGGATTTGGGGATCAAGATGTTTGTCTTTTCCTATTCTTTTGGATTCTTTCCTTGTTCCATGGACTAGATCTCTTGTTCTAGGATAGAGGGAGTATTTGTAATGGAGATTTGATGTAAACTCTTGTGGATTTGCCTAAATTCCTATTTCTATGATTTTGCCCTGTTTGTATCTATTCTTTCTTGTGTGGATTATTGTGATTAGGACTTAATTACCATGCTTGATTGAATGTTTGAATACCTAGTGGATCTTGTATGGATTGTATCTCGTTTGATTATCCGAGGGACGTTCGTGACAGGAACATGCCCGTGTAAAGACGTTTGAGGTAGGATCTTGAGAGTGAAATTAGGTATTTTAAGAGGGTAGGATAGATAGTTTGTGTTCATATATTATATCTTGATGCGATTGAGGAGTGGTAAATTCTATGTTGATTATCCGAGGGACGCACGTGATAGGCAAGCTCGTGTAAGAACAACATAGGTTCATTCCTAATTGATCATATTTAGATATATTTCAGTCCTAGGCCAATTGTTTATTGCAAGAGAGAATCGGCAACCTTCTACAAATGACGGACAATTGAGGAATACGATTTGGTAGATCATTACATTGAATGACATTACAAAGAAACCAAAACTCCTAGAATATACCTTTATCATTGCCCTTATTCTTGTTTCTTATTCTTTCATTTCTTTGTTTACCTTTCATAGTTACACTTATATTTTATAAATCAATTGATTGGTTGCTTAGCTAACCTGTGTTGAAACATCTTTAGTGTTTATTCCAGTCCCTGTGGATTCGATATCTTTTATTATTACTTACGACATATCCGTACACTTGTGGAGAGTCAACAGGACACGACGGAAGGCCTACGGACGGAGTAGACGAGGAGGTGGGATGGACGCATGGTGCTGTCCGGACATTAGGAGTGCTAAGCTTACTCCTTTTTGGGGTTCTTGGGAGATATTGAGGATTATTGTTCTTTTTGTTAGACTCATATGTGAGGTGTTGTTCTTTACCTTCTATAAAATGAGACTTGTGATGGGTTTATTCTACGAGTATTTGCATAGTTTAAGGTTAGTGAGTCGATATTATAAAAAAAAAAATTTAAGGGTTGAACACGGGATGTTTCAGTTGGTATCATAGCAGTCACTCTTAAAGGACAGTGTGCGTACGCCATCTCGTCAAGAACTCGGCTACATCTGCCTTCAAAGAATTAAATTTGTAGTCATAAATGTAGCTATGTTTATGTATATACTTGAGATAATAGAGTAGATTAAAGTTATATGGATGCAATTATAGTAAGAGGACTAGTGTATTAAGATTAAAGTTATATACAAACTAGTTTTTAGGATATACTGAGTTGGGCAAGTGTTCTTCCATAACAAATACAGGGTAGAGTTTCTAGGGTTTCCGGGTGTGATTTTCATGATCGCTACTTGTTATTGTTGATGTTAAGGTTTCTTTCCATAGTAGGTTAAGTTCGAGATAATCTTTATGTAAGATCCTAACATAGAAGCATGAAGTTTAGGCTACTATGCGATGATTTCTCTTTACCTGTCCGGATCTGGTTCTTTTTACGGAGGGATTCTGTTATGTTTCTTTGAACGAAATTGTTTGATCCAACTTGCTCTTGCTAATTCAATTCAGGATTTGCATTGATTCAGGAGTTTATTTGCTGGTTTTCTATTTATTTGCTGGTTTCCTAGTGGAATACTTGTTAGAACAATATGGTATGTTCTGTAGGGATTCATGAAATCTTGAGTACAGATTCTATGATTGATTCAGGTTGGCGTTTCTTTATTGGTTTTTTTAATTGATTTCGGGATCCTTGCATAGCTTTTAGATGGAGTTGATAATTGTCAGTTATTACTGGGTTTATCCATGAAGAAGTTTTACCTTCGGTTAGATTTCTATTTTTGTTGGATTTCTGTTGGAGTTGGTTAGATGGTGATTGATATAAATGGTGTTATATGAATTTGATTTCTGATTTAGAATTGGATTCTCGGTAGTCTAGTAGAATATAATAGGATGATTGAGTTGTGCTTCAAGTCTTGGTTAATTCATGTAGATAGCAATACTGAGTTTAGAGGAACAGATTGGCCAATCAGAACATGTTACTTTTCTTGTATTTGCTGAAGATTTATGATAGATTTGTGTAAGAAGAACATTAATAAGAAAGACACTTGTATTTATATTTGTTGAAAACTTGTAACGAATTTATAAAAGTAGTAATACTATGCACAGATTATGTATGTTGAATGTGTAAGAACAACTTGCATGTGCTGAAATTTTTGATTTATTGATAGTGTTGGAATTTCAATATGGAACTTTGTGTTTAATATGGATTTATTTCCTTATTCAGTATTAGGCAGTGTGTTAATCACTGTGATAAGGGTTTGGAGTTTGAAATTTAGTTCCTCTGTTCAATAATACTATTACTTTGTGTAAGCATTAAATAAAGAGGTTTAGGAATGAATGAGAACAAGGTGTATATAATGAAACCATCAAGATTGGTTGAAGATGCTGGAATTTCAGCAGGGGTTAGATGGGTGCTATTTTCTTTAACCAGTAAAGAGTAGTTGTGCTTAGGTTTTGATTCTTAATCGGCTAAATAATAATCAGTGGTATATGTTGGATGTAAGTTCAGAAACTCTATTCTTCCCTATCTAGTATTGATGGTATCTTCTGTTGAATGCTACACTTGGAAATCTTATATTTTCTTTTATTCGGAATTAATGTTGAATGCAAAAGTTAGAGACTTCACCTCTCCTTGTTCAGAATTCAGGTCATTTTAGTGAGGAGTGTGATGCTTAGAGATATTTGTTTTATTCTTCCTTGTCTAGAGTTTATGTTATTATGTTAGTGTTGAGTATAAACTTAGAAAATCTATTCTTCTTTCAAGGATTGATGATATCTCATTGATTGAATGTATGCTCGGATTTTTAATCCCACGGACAGAATTGACGATATAATGAAATGCATAGATTTATGAAGTATATGCTTCAAGTTGTTACGTGCTATTGAAATTAATTGGTAAGTATAAATTGATGACGGGTTGAGGATATTCATGTACAGTTTATGAATAAGGATAGAAGGTATATGTTAGGGAATGAAATGTTTCCTTCCAGTGGAAGGGATGTATGCTGAAACGTTGAGGTAAGGAATAGGGATAAATGTTTATGATCAGTAATTTAATATTTTTGTTCAGTAATATGTAGATTTTGTTAGGTTTGTGTTCCAGTTGCTTAGTATCTGGAGGGTAATAGTGTTAACTTGTTTCTCTATTTGCCATCATCACAAATTGGACCACGGTAGTATGGGTGTATCTTTAGAGAGTAACCTGGATTTGTTTTGCATGTGTATAGGTTCATTGAATGTTTAAACTTTAGATCCTAGAGTAACTTAATGTGTAGTGTTATGGAATTTCAATTGGGAATTCGATGTCTGGCTCATTTAGTTAAAGGGTGTTGGTTTTGAGGATTTTTGGATTCTGTCATGTTTATATGATCTGTGGAACAGGATGTTTATGTTTCTTAGTTGGTAAAAGTAATGCATGCCTTAACGAATTGGACTCATGATCTGTTGATATGGGCAACATGTGGTAAGTGTTCCATTTTATATAGCAATGTGTTCTATTGGCTTTTAATTTCCAGATCTGAATTTTGTGAAGTATGTTCATAAGTTATGTTTCCTTTCATGAGATATTGTCTTGTACATGTTCGGATATGCATCACTACAAAATGTTAGGATGAAATCCAAGATCACCATATCATGATACCTTATAGTTATTATATTTGACACATGCTTGGTTGAAGAGAATAGTTAGTATCCATGCTTAAATATAATTACCTTTACAAATTGTCATGTTTGAATTAAACTATAATATATGCAGCAGAACTAAATGATAGGATAGATGATCATAGGGTGAAATTTGACAAACATGGCAAACCTATAGCATATTAGTCTCTACCATCAGCATGTTTAGAAATTTATAATGCAGTTGCATGGAGCTTGATTTGTGATCAATTTGCTAACTAGTTCTAAACACATTCGGTGGATGTGGTAGAAGATAGGGCAGTCCTAGGCCTAGAAAATTAGGACACATATGGTGAATCTAGTGGTCAAGATTCGGGGCAGAATACATACGGCACAAAGTCGCCAGAAGAGTTACACTAACCAACAATGGGGGGATTTGGAGTTTACTGTGGGAGACTAAAGCTAGAAATGTGTAATCGCTACCCCAAATCATTTGATAAGTCAATTTTCGAGGATGATTTTTTTTTTAAGGGGGGAGAATTGTAAGGACCCACGAGTGGAATTAAGGAATTTATTTACGAAACTGTCTAAGGTCACGCAAGCGCTAAGTAAAGGATTAATTTATAAAATATTCTACGAATTTTAGGAATTTTTCATAAATTTAATTGAACTTGTACGATTTACTTCAAGGGGATAGATGTATGAAGCTTAGTGGAAACATATGATGCCCCATCTAGGTTACGAGTTACTATTAACCTAAGTTTTTGGAATCAAAATCGGAGGGTAAAACCAAAACCAGAGTCGACACTAATCTCTGCTTCAGCTTCTGGAAGCTGGTCTCGCAGTCCTCGGACCACGTGAACTTCACGCCTTTGCTGGTCAGGCGTGTTAATGGCATAACAATCCGGGAGAAACCCTCGACGAACCGTCTGTAATATCCAGCTAATCCCAGAAAACTACGGATCTCCTGAACTGATTTCAGCTGCTCCCTACTGGTGACAGCCTTGATCTTCTGAGAGTCTACTAAAATACCTCGGCTAGAGACCACATGCCCCAGAAAACCGATTGAAGATGGCCAGAAGGCACACTTGCTGAACTTCGCATATAGCTGATGTCGTCGAAGAGTCTCCAAGACTATGCGAAGATGCTGTGCATGTTCCTCCTCGGAACGCTAGTAGATCAATATTTCGCCGATGAAAATGACAACGAACTGATCTAGATACTTCATAAAGCTGTGGTTCATCGAATCCATAAATATCGTTGGAGCATCGGTAAGACCAAATGACATTACCAAAAACTCATAATATCTGTACAACAACATTCTCAACCAGAGATCCTCGATAACAAGTCCGGAATCTGATCACTAACTATAAATCACCAAAGAATAGATCATCTAATGTGAGAGCAATGCTCCATCACAAGAAATACTACATATGTGGGAGCAACGCTCTACCACCAACAAGACAACCTATATGGGAGCAGCGCTCCACCACCACAATTCAAAATATGTAGGAGCAACGCTCCACCACAAACAATCCATAACATGTAGGAGCAATACTCCACCACAACAATCTAAAATATGTGGGAGCAACGCTCCACCACAAGCAGTCCATAATATGTGGGAGCAATGCTCCACCACAAACAATCCATAATATATAGGAGCAACGCTCCATCAAAACATTCCATAAGTGAACAAGACCTCAAACTATCCAACTAAAGACTGCACGAGATCACTCAACCACATATCACTGTGGCAGCCAGGGGTATAATAACCTAGTAATCAAATCAAATCCATCACCAACTCTATCAACATCCTAGTGGGTCACCCACCAATAGGAGAATAGTTGATAGGTAATACTACAAATGACATACTGTAGACACTCAACATCCTACCTTCAACATAGGTAGAATCATCATGATGCCACCAACAATACACCTGGCACACGTGTATCCACAACATAGGTATGATCGACATAATCCTCCAATCAGTACACACCCAACACACTCATAACACAGGTATAAATCAGTATGATACCTCCAATAATACATTTCGAACCCGTGTGCATATATCAACGTAGGTATAATCGACAATACACCTCAAACAACATTCACCTAACATATATATACACCTATGCCAAGAGTATAATCAACGTAATACTTCCAACAAATCATAATAGACATGAGTGTACACACAAAACAGATATAATCAACAAGATACCTCTCATAATACACCAAACACGTGTACACATACCATAACATAGATTTAATCGACATGATACCTTTAATAATACAATCAGACACGTGCACCTAACTACATAGCTATAATCCACAAGGAACCTACAATAACCATATCAGAACATGTATACAAATACTACCTGCAAATGGGCAATCTACCACAGGACTCCTATAACACATAACAATCATATGTACATGCAACATAGATATGAATAATCAGCATATTTAACCCAATCAACCTGGCATTCCCTATGCCACCTTCTAAGTTATCCAACTAGATACATACAGTTAAAAATTAAAGTACCCCAAGGAATAGGATACAACAATCCTCTATAGACTGACCAAGCCGACAATGGTATATGACTAATTTAGTCTTTTCCACGTCAGTACAAAACATGTACTCAAATGTGCTCTAGATACCTAACTAAGCACAAATAACCCAAAGATTCGAACCTCTAAAAATAAAGTATGACAATCCCCTACTGATCGGACCAACAAAACTAAATCGGTCATCTACTAACTAATCAAGAATACATTAATCCTCCATAAGCAACTAAGGTATATCGATCCACGACTACCCAAATCAACAAGTGTAAATCAGACTTCGACTGACCGATCTAACAAGAGTAAATCAATTATCTACTGATGAAATTAACTAAGATAAAAATGATATTCTAATGGCTAAGTCAACATGAATATGTAGATACTATCCACTACCCAACTAATAATAGCAGAGGCTGGTATGTGCCTCCATCTCCTACTAGTAGTAACAGAAGCTAAAACTACTGGTAGTATGATATGAAAAATCACAGAGACTGTAATCCTTGATCTCTATTAGGGTCGATCATCATCAGTGCCTAACCCATCACATGTAATATGAGCTACAACAACCAGACAGGTACTAAATAAAAAGTGTTAATACATGTCATAACTATCATAGTCAACAATGCATACTAACAAAAAGGTAGGATAACAGTATACCAACATACCTCCTATAGCTTGGAGATGTCCTACCGTTGCCCAGTCCCAAAACTCAAAAAGTCACATCGAGAAAACTAAAACACGAAATCCAAAACACGGGATATAAGACTCGTAAACCGTGCTCTGATACCAAATAAATTGGTATCAGATAAATATAGAAAATCCAAAACACATAGCAAGTATCGTATACCTGCTCTGATACCACTAAATTGTCACGCCCCAGAAGAGTCCCTGCAAAAAAAAATTTCGACAGCATCTCCCCTGTACGGGTGACAATCTGAGACATATCTACAATGCCCTCAGGGCCACATATACCTCGGCCAACACGGCCAGAATAATAACAATAAAATAACTAAACAACCACGCAATTATATATGTAGCATCCCACTCGGCTGTACTAAAACCAAAATACAGCGAAAAATGATAGAAAAACCAAATACAAACCAAAATACAAGATTGCTAGCTGGCTAGGCTTACACAACCATCAAACAACACAAAACACTCCATAACAACACTCCGGCGCCAAAACTAGAATATACAATGCTAAGTACTCTTAATACACAAAACAAATAAAAACATAAATGAAACCGCTAAGTCTTCAGATGTGACGTGGGAACCGGCAGACAGGATGCTCCAAGTGACTCCGTAAACAACCTGGTACCTGAAAATAGTGTCCACGGAGGGGGAGGGGGGGTGAGTTCAACAACTCAGCAGATACCTAGTTGACATGTATAGTAAACTATAACAAATAGTAATAACTATGGAGTACAGTCTCCTGGACAAAAGCTGGAAATGCACAATAGAAAAGGTTGAAGAGAACTGTACTCACTAGGGCCTCCTATCAGAATAATCAGGTCGTCAGACCGAGAGTATTATAAATCCTGTATGCATGTCAAACATATGCATCCATCCAAATGCAGCATATAAGTGCAACAAACACAATCAGTAAATGCATAAATGCGTATGATGCCAATGATGGGTCTTGGTCACCCCTGACGCCAGTCAACCATCTCACACACGATGGTGAGACCGAGTGGGTAGGGCTGTGACAACCGTTCACTCTGTCATCACTACTCCTGATGAGTGACCGAGTGGACGGGATGGTGTCGGAGTACACCTATCCTCCTACCCCAAATCATAAGTGGGGGAGCGCAATGCTCTCATCTCCCGGTGCACAATGACGGGGAGGGATCCCTGACGTGCTACCATGCTACATCACACTACCCATGAGCGGACCAACGGAGCACCGACAGAGAAAAATTGACAAGCTACCACGCTGCATCACGCTACCCATGAGCGGACCAACGGTGCACCGACAGAGATGAAACTGGCGATTGCTCAACAATAATGGAGCAGACTATCGCGTAACATGCAATCATGCGAATGATGCATGACACTAAGCATGACAGAATCCTGAACAGCATAGCAATATCCATATATATATATAATGTGTACCATAGAACAATGAACCAAATCAAAGGTACACAGACCAGATAAGCTATAAAAACCTAGATCCTGAACATAATAAACACATGGTTGTGTCACTACCCCTCTAAGCATGTATAATCAGATAGGAACTAACATGGAGTGCATAATAGGTAAACAAAACAAGCATGTATCAGGTATCGGGTAGTGACCAACCGAAGCAAAGACAAACATAATCATTATACTAAAGGTTATAACCTACTAAACATATCAACATGGCATTATCAAAGATAAGTCAAGGTACCCGCCTCAAATAGAAGGTCCAATCTAGTTAAATCCAACGTCAAAATGCTCGTCTCAAATCAGAGTCCTGTAATACATGATATACATATTTAGCTAATTACATATAAATTAATTAGCTAAATCAAATCCTCGAACCTATTTAGGATAATCATAATCGAATACGACTATTGATTAACCTCCTATTTATCAACCTACTACAACATGCATAACCATCTAAAATAATCAAATCCAACCATGATCTACATCTAAGATCAAAACCTACATTTAACTATTCAATCACACTAATCATGTATCAACTAGTGATATACTAACCATCTAGTAATCCATATCATCTCTAATTCAACACATACCTAATTCATCAACAATATAAACCAATTACCCTACTTCTTACCTTAATCCACGACCCTCCCCTCCGTTGATCCACACAAGGAACCGATGCTGGATCAAAGAACACCGTAGCAAGACCTCTTTGGAAATTCCTCCTCACTGATGGATGGGTTGCTGCCAGCACCAAGAACACTGTAAACAATTCCAACTCCATAAAAATAGAACCTCACCTCACTGATCGGATCAAGAGAAAAGACCACACAAACATCTCAACAACCAAACGAACATGATGCCTTACCTTCAAGATCGCAGCTAGGGCACGCCTTGGAGGGCTTCGGCAGATCTATGGCAAAGGAGCTTGGTCGGCTGCCGGTGCTCGGAAGAAGAAGAAGCGAAGAAGGGACGGCACGAGCACGGGGAAAAAAAAAGAAATAGAAAATAAAAAGGAAAAGAAAATAAAAAGGAAAAGAAAATCAAACTTTTCCTCGCTTAAATGGGATAGCCTAAACAGACTTTCCTGAGGCCTAGTTTAATCCCCGTAAACTCGTCCATAAAATCTCTGAAAAATTCCCAGAAAATCTCCAAAAATTCCAGAAAATTCTCTTATGGTGTTTCTCCTATTTTCGGTATTTTACAGGCCATGAGATCCGAGATGGAATCCATGTACACTAACCAAGTATGGATTTTGGTTGATCCACCTGAATGGATCAAACCCATTGGGTGTAAGTGGGTCTTTAAGGTGAAGACCGACACGGATGGAAATATGCATACCTATTAAGGTAGATTGGTGGCTAAAGGATTCAAGCAGATTCATAGTATAGACTATGATGAAACCTTTTCACCAGTTGCGATACTCAAGTCCATTCAGATCATACTTGCTATTGCTGCTTACTATGATTATAAGATCTGGCAGATGGATGTCAAAATCACAATTCTTAACGGAAATCTACTCGAGGATATGTACATGACACAACCTGAGGGTTTTGTAGATCCAGAGCATGCTGGAAAGGTTTGTAAGTTGCGAAGATCCATTTATGGATTGAAGCTGTTAGAGTGTATACTAAAAGTCTAGCTTTTTGTATAAACATTCAAAAATCACATTGGTCAAATTTTCTACTTTTACTACTAAGTGTAGTTGTTCAATTAATTTATATTGTAGATAACATGGTGTGTGATGTCACACACAGAAGATCGTGTTATCGGTTCTTTGTAAATTATAAATAGTGGCTCATGACTAAGATGGAAAGGAACAAACCATTGGAATAGTCGTAGTGTAATTAGGTATTCATTTATCTTGACTAATAAATTACACTAAGAACACTCCAAGTGTATTGAGTAGGACTATTTAAGGTAAGTTCTTTTTATACTGATTTAATAAAAGAACAAGACCTTAGTTATTATGGAAGTGTGTGCTCTTAATCCTAATATAATAACAAGCACATATATTTAGTATTTATTTCTTTGACTTATCAATGGGTGAGATTTGTCTTGATAAATCAATAAGTCTGATAAGTTGGGAAATGATATTACTTATAGAGTGTGTTGTTGATTATAGAAGGAAACTGTGTCCTAGTAATCTAGGTTGAGAATGTCTCCAAGAGGAGCTCATAAGGATTGTCATGTTAAACCCTGCAGGTGGACTTAGTTCGACATGACAATAAGGATGAGTGGTATTACTCTTGGACTAAGATATTAATTAAGTGAGTTGTCAGTAACTCATTTAATTAGTGGACATTCGACATCTTAAACACAGGGAGACTAACACACTCATAATAATAAGGAGCTCAAAACATAATTTGGGATTGGTGCGGTAGTTCAATAATAATTTTTTAGTGGTATGAATATTATTGATGAAATTAAGTTGAGTGTTCGGGGCGAACATGGGAAGCTGAATTTCAACCGGAGACCAAAATCAATTCCTCCTCTCGGTCCCTATCGTGGCCTCTTGTATATAGAGATTTATACCCACCCATACCCACCTTCTTACCCACCTTAAAGTGGTCGACCAAGCCTAGCTTGGAGCCTAAGCTAGGGCCAGCCAAACCAACGTGTGAGGTGGCCGACCCTAGCTTGAGTCCAAGCTTGGTGTGGCTGGCCATAATTAATTAAAAGGATTTTATTTTTTAAAATTTTTCTTATGTGGATTCCATGGTTTTAAAAGAGAGTTTAAAATTTAAATCTTTCCTTTTATAACTTTCTACAAATGATTAAGAAAAGATTTGATATCTTTCCTTATTTGTAGATTGATAGAAAGATTTTAATTTTGATAAAACTTTCCTTTTTTGTAACCATGTTCATGGTTTTAAAAGAGAGTTTAAAATTTAAATCTTTCCTTTTATAGCTTTCTACAAAGGATTAAGAAAAGATTTGATATCTTTCCTTATTTGTAGATTGAAAGGAAGATTTTAATTTTGATAAAACTTTCCTTTTTTGTAACCATGTTCATGATTTAAAAAGAGAGTTTAAAATTAAATATTACCTTTTATAAGTTTATACAAAAGATTAAGAAAATATTTGATATCTTTCCTTATTTGTAGATTGAAAGGAGATTTTGATTTTAGAGAAAACTTTCCTTTTTGGAAATCATCCACATGTTTAAAAGAAAGATTTTAATTTATAAAATTTCCTTTTATAAATCCACCATGAATGGAAAAATTATTAGAGAAATTTTTTATAAATTTCCGGAAATAAATTAGGAAGTTTTAATTCTTGTGTGAATTAAACTTTCCTTGTTTGGAGCTTATAGGTGGCTGACCATATAGTTTAAGAAAAGGAATTTGATTTTAAATCAAATTAAATTTTCCTTTTCATGGCAAAGTAATAAGGAAGTTTTATTTAAATTTTCCTTATTTGCCAAGACCAAGGATTATAAAAGAGGGGGTAGAGGTGCTTTCATGGGTGACAACTCTATTCTATTTCTTCCTCTCTTTTCCTCCTTAGTGGTGGCCGACCCTATTGCTTTTCCCTCTTCCTTTTCTTTCTTCTTCATTCGCCGAACCTCATCATCTCTTGGAGCTTGAAGGTGGTCAGGCTCTAGCTTGGAGAAGAAGGAGAGAAAGGAAGCATCCCTTTGGAGCTTGGTGGTGGTCGTCGAACCTCATGTATTCTTGGAGTACTTGTGGTGGCTGAAACTTGCAAGGAGAAAAAGGCTTTGGGTGGTTCTCATCTCAGTAGATCTTTTCCCACACAATGTCCGAGATAAGAAGAGGAATACGATAGAAGATCAAGAGGTCATTGTATACAAAAGAAGGTATAACTAGTAATTATTTTCCGCATCATACTAGTTTTTCTTTTGTATGAATTCCAAACACAAGAGGCATTAGATTCTAATTTTTCGAATTGTAATTCGAGTTTGTGTTTTTCTTTACTTTTCGAATTTGTGATTCGATTGTTCTTTTTTATTAAACCTAGAGTTATATAAGGAAATTAAATATTAGCTTTCCTTAAAAGGCTTTGTCTAGGCGGTGATGGATGCTCCCATACCCAAGAAGGCCATGTGCCTCGTCATGCAGTCCTGGAAGCTAATTTTAAAAATTAATATTTAATTGAATTTGTAACATAGGTTGATTTGGATCAATAGTGTTAAGTTCCGCTTGCGATCCAAGTTTAAACCATTAAGAACAGATAAGTTAAATTTGGAATCAATAATGTTAAGTTCCGTTTGCGATTCCTAATTTAACTTCTAAAGAATACAATAGGTTGTTTAGGAAAAGGTTCAACACTTGTACAAAATTTTTGTACAGTGGAACCGGTACGATCTTCCTAGGACCAACCAACAAAAGCAAGCTTCTAGAAGCTGGAATCTTCGATTCGATGATGCAATCAAAATGTTTGGTTTCATTAAGAATGAAGATGAACCTTGTGTCTACAAGAAGGTTAGTGGGAGTACAGTCATCTTTCTCATATTGTATGTAGATGACATACTACTCATTGGAAATGATATCCCTACTCTTTAGTCAGTGAAGACTTGGCTTGGGAATTATTTTTCAATGAAAGACTTAGGTGAAGCAACCTATATTTTAGGCCTTAAGATCTATAGAGATAGATCTAAAAGATTGCTTGGCCTAAGCCAGAGTACGTACATTGACAAGGTGCTTAAATGTTTTGCTATGGAGAATTCCAAGAAGGGATTCATGCCTATGTCACATGGTGTGAGTCTTTCAAAGACTCAATGTCCTTCTTCTAAGGTAGAAAGGGACCGCATGGATCAGATTCTTTATGCATCTGCTATAGGATCTTTCATGTATGCCATGCTTTGTACTCACCCAGACATCTCGTATGCGTTGAGCATGACGAGCAGATACCAGTCAGATCCAGGTGAAGGTCACTGGACATCAGTCAAGAATATTCTTAAGTACTTGAGAAGGACTCAAGATTATTTCTTGATCTTTGGAGGCAATGAAGAGCTTACTGTAAAGGGTTACAGCTATTGCTGTAAAGGGTTATAGTTGTTGCTGTAAAGGGTTACAACTGTTGCTGTAAAGGGTTATAGTGGTGCAAGCTTCCAAATTGACAAGGATGATTCTAGATCGCAATTAGGGCATGTATTGTACTTAAATGGTGGTCTTAGGTATTGGATACTACAATAATTTGAGGGATTATCGATATATGAGATATGATGATATGCAGAGTCCCGACCGATGCTAACATTGCAGATCACTTAACCAAGGCTTTGGCACAGGGAAAGCATGATGGTTACACTAGGTCAATAGGTATTAGATACCTCAGTGATTGACACTAGTGCTAGTGGGAGATTGTTAGTATTAGCCCTAGTACCAATTATGAGATGATTGTAAAGGGCTCATTTTGTATCATATATCATTATTAATAAAAAGGCAAAATTGGTTATTATATTTATTGCAGTTCAGTGTCGATTGAATAAATATAATAATGTCCTTGGGTAGTAGGTTCTTATCTACAATATATTAATTGGTTGAATTGATAGTGAGATATTGTAGAAAACACTACTCTTAACTATTCATAGTCGAACATTAATATACAAGGACAATATTAATGCATTGAGACTAGCATGTAGGTCAACGGATGACTTGATCTCACAAGTCATGGATATGAGATATCAGGTTGACACATGAGTATATATTAGAGAATATATGCTGAATGACCCGCCGTGAGAATGTTTCATGGATCGTCGTATGAGTGCTATAAACATTCTCATGTGACTATTGGTATGAATAGTCCTTAGACCTGAAGTCACTACGGTTCCCTACATAAAGAGTTATATACTTTGGTATCGTCAAACGTCACCCGTAACAGGGTGGACTATAAAGTTGATCACTGGGTATGCAATGAATTATGCAGAGGGATGTGAGTGATGTAGATGTGATCTATCCCTTCCATATGATGAAAGCGATATCTATGGGTCCCTTGATTAGTAGGACACAAGAAAACATGACCATGCGCAAATGAGTCAATATGAGATATTGAGCTTATTTATTTGAGTGTGTCTACTTGGAGATCAAGAAACACAAAGATTGATAAGAGGATGACACGGTCTATGCCTCATTGATCAATCTAGATATCAAGGATAGAGGGACCAAGTCATACATGATGATAGCCACAGACAGGTTAGGTCGGATCTCGACTTTCTCGTCACTTGGGTAGCAATGATGTCTTGCTAGATGCCACTCATTGTTTATGTATCGCAAATGTTGATTTGGGTACATTGCCAACGTTACGAGAGCCTATAGGGTCACACACAAAGAACAAGTTGATATGGAGATGGGTTCATATGATGAATCAATGGATTAAGTGTAATCCGAATTTTACTCATTGAGTTAGACTCAAAGGGATCCAATTGTTGGATTAAGTTGAGTTGCTTGAGAATCAATGGGTTGGACTCATTGGGTGAACTTGAGTTCACCAAGGAAGTTGAATGGTCAAAATTGAACCATTGGATTGAATGGTTGATTTTAAGCCATTAGATTAGAAAATGAAAGGGCGGAGACTCTTGGTATACCATGGGATGATTATAAATATCATTTGGATGATAATTTTGAGTAGATGAACAAGTGTTGAGACTCTTTGCATTCTTCTTCTAATTCCTCCTTTCCTTTCTTGGCCGAAATCACCATTGTGGTTGCTAGCACAACCTTGTGATATCTTCTCCATCTTGCTTTGTTTGTGAGACAAGTGAAGACAAGACTTGTTCGTGTGGATACCGTAGAGGCGCGGATGCTTGAACATGCTGAGATTTGCACCGAGCAAAGATTGCTGTCAGGATTGCGAAGGACACGTAACAAAGGTATAATCCTATCATATAACTTAGTATATTTTTAAGAGAATGTTTCTTCCCTTCGCATAGATCTGCTAGATAAGAGGATCTAGTAATTTTTCCACTGTATTTTCGCATCCGCGCTAGATCCCAACAGTGAAATCATCCACTCATCCCTGTTATTGTCAGATTGGTGGTTTTGTTATGGATGTTCACTATCATTGGTTTCTACCTCTTCACATTCCTCTGTATTTATAAAAGAAAGAAATATAGACATCATTGGTTCCCCCGTCATCTCATTCCTCTCTATGTATAAAAGAAAGAAATATACAATTATGATAAAATAAAGATATTAAAATTGAGAACTATAAGAAAAAAAAAGCAATAGTCAATTTTCTATGCTTCTTATTAGCGATTGCTAGTGAAATTGTACTTAACAATGTTCTCCCAAGATAAGTAGAAGTCCTCCTTAGTGGTGGGATGGGTTCCCATTAAAATCTTTCATGCAGACAAGTGTTTAACAATTACTACTAAGAATAAATTAAATAATGATTATATATACAAAGAATTATTTATGAAGAACTTGTGAAACATGTGCTTCCTACTAATACCATATGTCATTAAAGTGAGAGGTGATGGTAGTAATCATAGTAAAAAGTGATTAAATTTACTATAGATATTTTTTTATAATTTATCCCTAGATTATATGAAGGAAGGTAAATCATAAATCAATTTATATTTGACCATCGAGTATTTATGGGTGGGAAAATTTTTTTCCCTAAAGAGTATGCATGCATTGGAAATTGATCTCTATTTTATTGTAATAAATTTGTCATCCTCTAATCAACTGGATACCCCTGATAACAATCGAAGTGAATAGGAACTAGAGGTGGCAAAAATCTATAAGATATAGCACGTTAAATAAAGGATATATGAGTAGTTATTATATTCAAATACTAAATAGATATATTGAAAAAAATAACTGGTCTCTTGCTAACTACAGAGTCATAGAAGTAAAATGTCTATGCCTATATGCCATGGTTAGAACCACTTGATATAAATTGGTTGGTGGAAGATATAAGATTATAAGATGTAGTGCATTGTTGGAAGGATGATGATCCAACTTAATTGAGATTAGAGGGGTTATCCATAGAAGGCTGGTTGAGGTGGTGACCTTGCATCCATCTAGACATTCTGTCCACATATTTAGACTTACTGCTGAATCTCTTTTCCCTAAGTGCTCAAAGCTCCCGATTTTTATTTTTATTTTTTATTTTTTTACGGTACACTTATGCTTCACTTCTCCATTTTGTAAGAGAGCAAGTGTCAAAAGGTTTCTCCACCTTTAATTTGATACTAAGAAGGAGAAGAGTAGGTATTTCCGAACTAAATCACAATATTTGTTATTGATATGAACATTATGATTAGGAGTATACAACAACTTAGGCCAAAATACTCTAAATTACATTTTTGATGTAGCCATAAAAAATATGTACATTTTCATTTAATATGACACCTTTCACACAAACAGTAGTTATTCATCTTACTGTGTTCATTCACATAAAAACCTGTTTAAGTTTACTTGCTTGATGGTCTATATCAATTTGAAAAATGTGCCAACCAACTATAATTTAGTTGAGGTGATGGGAACTCTAACAACACTCTAAGGCTATTCAAGAAACTCATCATTACTTCCATGTTAAGGTATTATTGAGTTGTGTCCATCATTAAGTCTAATAATAATTTTTTTTAATTGACAACAAATATTCAACTTATATTGATTAATCTTGAGATGACTAGTCTGGTTCTGTTAAAATTTTTTATCAGCTATCAAGATAAATCAGGGAACACTTGTAGTGGGTGACCCATCAACCAAGCATTTTTAGGTCAACCGCCCATTAAGAAAAATTCATCCATTAATTTACTAAGGTTGGGACTCAATTCTAAGATCTTTGGGAAACTTGATCCCAATTCATAAGAAATCACAATATTTGGACATGCTCAAACCTTTTAATCCAAAATTGAAAATCAACTGTGTAAGAAGATTAAGACCGTAAGATATGACTATCGTGATGAATACTATGATAGATCTGATAGATCAAGTAAACAATATCTTAAGTCATTTGCATAATACCTTGTCGAGTGTGGGATCATGACTCAATATACCATGCCTAGTACTCCTCACTAGAATGACATAGATGAGTGATGAAACTGTACTTTGAAAAATATGGTGAGAAGTATCTTGACATTTTCTTTTTTATCGGAGTCTTTATGGGGTGAAGCACTAAAAGCTATTGTATACTTATTGATACGGGTACCCGTATGTCGTACTATTGATGTATCTAACTCAATTTAAATTACTGAACCCTCTCTACGCTAATGTTGCATACGGATGACTTAGGTTGTCTCCCAACAAATATAATAGTGGGGATCAATTTATTGCTTGGATTTTTGATGTTGTAATTGGGGGATTTGGATTTAGGGTGGCTAAGACTAAGGAATGAAAAGCAATCTAATCAAATATAAACTATGATTACATTTGAATTAAAGAAAGCATAACATTAAGGAAAACATTCCAAATATAACCTAACCTAATTGCAATCCAAATTAAAGACAAGAACTTAAAGTATTAAATGAAACAAGATAAAACAAGAATTAAACGAATTAAATTACATTTTAAAAAAAATCAAAGTAAAGTAAGGGCATAACAACAAATACATACCAGGCACAAATCAGAGAATTTGATGTGGAAATGACCTCGCTTCCTCCTAATCCGAAGTAAGGGAGGTGGAGAAGCTATGAAAGGAGTTTTCTAAGGGATAAAATTTAGGCTTCATTACATATAAGAAGCAACAAGTTTGGGATCAAATTCTATACTCTGGAGGCACCTTTGAGGTATGGAAGGAGCCTTCCACACCCTATAAATACTATCTCGACCAAGCATTCAACATCAATTTTTGTACGAGCTCTTATGCGCTCGATTGGCCTTCCGACTGCTCCGGTTTCCTCCTGCTGCTTTGCTGTAACTCTACTACACCCGACTGCTGCCAAGAAGCCGTCCAAACACCCAGTTCAAGCTAACTATCTACAAAAGTGTTTGGTAACAAAACTTAATTACTGTACGTAATTTGCGCAAACAAAAAGTGTAGTCTGTTACACTCTTCCAATTCTTGTGTACTTGATCCCCTCTTCCGACAGTTCTAAAAGAGGCTTTTAGTGAATTACCTATCAATAGGTCCACGAGACCTAGGTCTTGGAGTAGGAGTCACCGAAGGCTCTGAACCATGTAAAACCGCTTGCGTTTGTGTTTCTTACTTTTATTCTCTTTTTTTTTCTGTTCTTATTTCCGCTGAATGTACTTTGTTTTCAACTTAGAAAAAGAAAAAGTTTTTCCAAAACCATGTAATTCACCTGTAAAATGCCGAAAATAAGCAAATATTAATAAGAGAATTTTTTGGAATTTTTGGAAATTTTTCGAAAATTTTTCGGAGCTCGTACGGACGAGTTAACGGAGATAAAAAGGGGGTCCGGGAAAGCCTCTTTGGGTTACCCCATTTAAGTGAGGAAAAGTTGTTTTTCCTTTTCTTTTTATAATTTGTTTTCTTTTTCTTTTCTCGCCGAACCCCGCTCTCCCTTTCTTCCCTGTCGCGATCCCGTGCCTTAACCGTCGGCCCCGGCGGTTTCTTCCTCGCCGAAACATGAAATCCCTCGGCCACTTCTCCTCTCCTCTGCCTCCCGAATCTTTTCTCCCTCTCCACAGCCGAGTGACGTTGTGCCCTAGCCGACGCCTTCTCCCCTTCACCGACGCGGATCCAGCTGAGCCCTAATGACGGCTGCCACCACTGTGCCTTGCCGATGCCGCCATCCTTGTGCTCTAACGCCGGCGACGCTTGGGCGAGCGCCGGTCACCGTGACTCCTCCTCTTGCGGGCTCGCGATACAGCCGATACCTTCCCTCTGCCCTCACCTCCAGCCGCGTGCCACTGCCGATCCATCACCGGTGTTTCTGTGACCTAGCGTCGACGGCCGAGTTTCAATTGTGCCCTAGATTTCTCTCCTCTGTTTCGGCCAGAATCCCCTCTGCCCTAATTCTTCATTTACTGAGCCATTTGTTTGGACAAGAGTCCACTGTTGGGTCTTTCTCGGTCCCTTCTTCAAACACTCTCAGTGAAGTCTCCGGCAGAGGAAGCAATTGGCAGCACTTCAGGTAAGGCATTATATTCTGTAATTAGGTATTTTTGGTTTGTGATCTCAACTTGAACCGAAAGTGAGGAAGAATTCCTAACAGGACTTGCTGTGGGGTTTTCCCTGGTCCAGCAATTTAATCCAGTGGTTGTTATCTTAGATCTAGCAGTAATTATAGTTGTGAATTAAGGTAAGAGGTAAAGAATTTGATCGTCTTGTAGATGATTGGTTGATAGGTCAGCAAGGAATGTTAAATTAGGTCATGTTTTGTATTTAGTATGAGTTGGATTCAGGGTTAGGTTTATGTGATTGTTGATTAGGGATTTTGCCTAATCTAGTGTAGGAGACTTTTTATTTAGCTATTTATAGGAGTGTAGCTAAATAAAAAGATTTATTTGTTTGACACAGGACTTTGACGCGAGACAAGTATCTTGATGTCGGATTTGGACATTCCTATTGGAGGTGGGTACTTTTGACTTTATGTCTTTGATATGCATAGTAGTGAATTTGACAAGTAGCAATAATTATGTTCTCTTATTTGTTTCGTTTAATCACTACCCAATACCTGTTACATGATTGGTTGATTGCTTGTTTTGCATCTCATGTATTCCTTACCTGTTGATACATGCTTATAGGGGTAGTGATATACCATGCTTCACCATGTTCAGGACCTAGGTTTTATACCTTCAGTGTACCTTTGATTTGATTCGTTGACCTTTGGTGCACTTTTATATATATATGGATTAGCTCAGGATATTTGGGGGTTAGTGCCATGCACCATTTGCATGATTACATGCTGTGCGATAGTCTGCTCCATTATTGTTGAGCACATCGCCAGTTACATGGATCTGCACACACCACCACTCATGGGTTAGTGGTCGATTCAGGCAGTGTGTGTTGCAGCAAGGACCTTGTTTGGCTCTGTTGGTCTGCTCATGGGTAGCGTGATGTAATGTGTTAGTCGGCAGGGATTCCTCCCCCGTCATCGTGTACCGGGAGATGAGAGCATTGCGCTCCCCCATTTATGATTTGGGGTAGGAGGATAGGTGTACTCCGACAAAGATCCCGTCCACTCTTACTCATCGAGCAAGCGACGAGTGCACGCTGTCACCTACCCACCTACCACTATTGTGTGAGATGATCGACCGCGGGGTGACCAGACATCATTGGCATCATACGCACGATGCATTTATTGCTTGTGTTTGTCACGATTTATATGATGTATATTGTTCGACGCCCATGTTTGACATGCATACAGATTTCTATGCCACTCGCTATTTGTCCTTATACCGTGTCCCGTTAGATGCTTTTCTCCTATTTACTTCAACAGATTTTATCCTTTTATATCGTGAGACCGACGCATGATTAGTGCTAGATGTTATTTCCTACTTGCACGTCCAGACTACCGAGTGTTGGACTCACCCCGCCCATTGTTGTTATTTTTCGTGTCGATGTCAGGAGAGAGTTCCAGTTGCTAGTCCCTGCAGATCTCAAATATATTGTTGGTCTTTTAGTTTTCTTACTTAGATTATGCTAAACTTGTTCTGGTTGATGGTATAGACATTGTATGGATTTTATGATGTCGATAAATTTTTATTCGATATGTTTTACTACATGCCTACCTAGACGGCCGAAGAGGTGAGTTTGTCGGATTTGTGTTTTATGGGTGTAGTGGAGTAGGGTTGGTTTCGAGTCGTGGTATTACTGTTTTGTTTACTTATATATAAACTGTGTGGATGTTTGTGTGATTGTATTTTATTATTGTTTTTATTCTAGCCGCATGTGGCTGAGGTATATGAGGATGTAGAAAAGTTTCAGATTGTCCGTCGTACAGGGGAGATGCTACCGAAATTTCTTCGGACAGGGACTCCTCCGGAGCGTGACAATTTATTTGGTATCAGAGCCAGGTTTGCGAGTCAAACTGGGCATTTCCGGATTTTCGTTATGGTTATCTTTCAGATTTTCATTTTGGATTTATATGGATTTCCGGTGATTTTTTTGTACGGAATTCAGAGGTCAATTTGGCGGCTGGACAACGACGGAACATCTCCAGACAGCAAATAGGTATGATGTTTATTTTATGATTGTTATACTGGTAGTAATATCTGTAATATAACTGTAAAATACCAAAAATAGGCGAATATTAATAAGGGAATTTTCCATAATTTTTGGATATTTTTCGGGAATTTTTCGGAGCTCGTACGGACGAGTTAACGGGGATAAAAAACGGGGCCCGGAAAAGCCTATTTAGCCTACCCATTTAAACGAGGAAAAGTTTAATTTCTTTTCCTTTTCTTTTCATTTCTTTTATTTTAGTTTTTCTTCTTATTTGATTATGTTTAGAATTGGTTTATTTTGATACTTGGATAATGTATGGATTGTATTTGTCGATGGATTTTTATTCGATATGTTTTACTACATACCTGCCTGGACGGCAGAAGAGGTGAGTTTGTCGGATTTGTGTTTTATGAGTGTAGTGGAGTAGGAAAAATCAGATTTGAGCTTTATGGGTGTAGTGGAGTAGGGTCGTTTTCGAGTCATCTTATTTCTGCTCTGTTTGTCTACTATTAAACTGCGTGGGTGATTGTTTATTTATTATTATTATTCCAACCGCATGTGGCTGAGGTATATGGATATGTAGAAAGTTTCAGATTGTTCGCCGTATAGGGGAGATGTTGTCGAAATTTCTTCGAACAGGGACTCCTCCGGGGCGTGACAATTTATTTGGTATCAGAGCGCAGTTTTACGATCTTTGTTTTCGTATTTTGGCTATTTGGAATAACCTGATACCAATTTATTGGTATCAGAGTGCCAAGTTGGCAATACTTGTTTGCTTTTCGCGTGTTGGATTTCGAGATTTATCTGATACCAATTTATTGGTATCAGAGCAGGTTATGATACCTACTTTTGGTGTTATGGATATTTGGATATCTATTTCGATTTGTACGGATTTTCGTTATGGTTATATTCGGACTTCTGTTTCAGATTTATATGGATTTTCGACGTTTTCTCGTTCGGAATTTTGAGGTCAATTTGGGGACTGGACAGCGACGGAACATCTCCAGACAGCAAATAGGTATGATGTTTATTTTATGATTGTTATATTGGTAGTAATATCTGTAATATAACTTAACAGATATGAGGAGATCTACGCGTATTACGGCGAGACGTGGTGCTGGACGACCACGTACGAGGATCACGGGATCTTTGGATATGCCAGAGATGCCTACTGTTGATGAGCCTGTCTGTCAGGGACAGACTCAGCATATTACGGGCACGTCGGGCTCTCAGACCCCGACGGCTCCTATAGAGGTACCTACCTCGGTTATGCCGAGTGTACCTATCCCTACTGTAGTTCCGGTACCATCAGGGGTACCATTGGCGTTCCCGATATCTGCTCCAGCGCAGCCTACGACGTACCCGACACCACCTCCACCTGGACCTACAGTGTACCCGACACCAGTGGTACCTGTGCCCCCAGTGCCTACAGTAGCACAGCTGCTCCACCTCTGGTATCACTACCTACTGTACCTCCAGTCGCGGCCACCTATGTTCACCCTACAGTACCACCGACGGCTTATGCTCCAGTTTATACAGCAGCACCGGGAGTTCCTCCTCTGGTTTATTCCGCGATACCACCTGTAGCACCAGTTCCAGTGGTTTTGCCAGTTCCTGCAGCCGTCCCGACACAGCTCACTGATATTGCCGCGACACGAGCTAGGATTCCAGTATTAGCAGAGTCGATGAAGACTCGATTCACACTCTTCCGAGGAGACCTGATCCGAGTATGGCCCTATCATGGATAGAGACTATGGAGCAGACCTTCTTCTATATGGCTTGCTCCTAGTGGGAGAAAGCAGAGCTGGCTGCTTTCCATTTACGGGATGAGGCTAACGCCTGGTGGATTACTCAGCATTCCATCATCGGCGAGCGGAACGTTACTTGGGCCAGGTTCAGAGAGGCTTTTGAAAGCCGTTTTTTCCCACTATCATATCAGATGGCTCGCCGGCAGGATTTCATGAGTCTACGCCAGAACAATCGCACGGTGACAGAGTATAATACTGAATTCAAACGGTTGGCTAAGTTTTGTCCAGAGTTAGTTGCGGAGGACAGATCTCGCATGATGCAGTTTATACAGGGACTAGATGGTTATTTGCAAGTAAGGCTTGCCGGTTTAGGGATCGTATCTTACTCAGATGCACTGGATCGAGCTTTGATGATAGAGTTAGCTCAGCAGAGAGCATTTCCGGACAGGAAGAGGAAGCATACGGGTTAGGCATCCGGACAGATCCAGCAGACACCGGCGACAGGACAGCAGCAGAGTAGTTGCAGTCGGTTAGGTCAGGGTACTTCTGGGGTATCTCGTAGGCCTCAGAAGTCAGGGCGGTCTTCTTCAGGACGTTCCCGATTTTCTCAACAGAACCGGCAACCACCTTCCAGCGATACTCACTGTTTCCAATGTGGGTCCAGAGATCACCATACCCCAACTTGCTCTCTGGGACAGCCAGTTTGCTTTTATTGCAAACTGCCTGGGCACCAGAGCCGAGATTTTCAGCTGAAGGCACAGCACACGACTTCCGGAGGGTCAAGTCAGAGGGGATAGTCTAGTCAGTTAGGGGCATATCGAGGAGGGAAGAAAACCCAATCTTCACATCGTCAGCAGGGGAAAGCTTCACCTGCAGCAGCGACATTTGGCATGCTTGGACAGGAGTACTAGTGCTTCCATAGCACCCCAGAGTTCTGTTCCAGGACCTTATTATCCGACGCAGGGGCAGTATCAGATGCAACCTTAGCCTCTAAGCCAGTACCAGACTCAGTCCCAGTCATCGGCACAGTATCAGTCACCGTCCTCTCAGTCTTCTCTGGCACATTATCCAGCACCGCCTCAGTGGCAGGCTTCTTCCAAGCCGCAGCAGCCGCTGGCAGCGTTACCACCTCCTCCTCCGCCAGAGACTGGAAGTGTTCATGCGATTACCAGAGAGGATGCACAGCGAGTCGACGGATCCATTTTCTGCGGTATGATTTCCATTTATGCATTTTCCGCTGATATATTGATTGATACTGGTAGCTCGCATTCTTTTATATCCCGTACCTTTATGCGGAAGATTGGTAGATTACCTACTTTTAGACTGCAGCGATTGACCGTCTCCCTACCGTCCGGTGATACATTAGACGTCACCTACGAGGTCAGAGGTTGCCCGTTAGACTTTGGCAACATGCAGGAGGTCAGAGGTTGCCCGTTAGACTTTGGCAACATGATACTTACGGTAGATCTTCTAGTATTGGAGATGGTCGAGTTTGATATCATTCTTGGCATGGATTGACTGTCAGTATATCATGCTATCGTTGATTGCCAGACGAGGGTGGTCACCTTCCGGCCTCTGAACCAACCCTCGTGGAGTTTCACTGGCATCAGAGACGACGACATCTCGATTATTTTGGCGATCCAGGCGCAGAAGCTGTTGTCTCACGACTGTCACGATTTCCTATTATCTCTGATTAATACTGAAGACAGTAGTGGTTCGCAGCTCTCCGACGTTCCTGTGGTCCGTGAGTACCCAGATGTGTTTCCGGAGGAGCTACCTGGTTTGCCTCCCAGTAGGCCAGTGGATTTCGCTATTGAGCTGATTCCGGGAACCACGCCGACATCGAAAGCTCCATATCGTATGGCACCAAAAGAGTTGAACGAGCTGAAGGTTCAACACCAGGAGCTTTTAGACAGGGGATTTATTCGCCCTAGTGTTTCTCCATGGGGTTCTCCGGTATTATTTGTCAAGAAAAAGGACGGCACTATGAGGTTATGTATTGACTACAGACAGCTGAATGCAGTGATCGTCAGAAATAAATATCCTTTACCACGGATCGAGGATTTGTTTGATCAACTCAGAGGTACATCAGTGTATTCTAAGATTGATCTGCAATCCGTATATCATTAGTTGAGGTCAGAGACTCAGATATCCAGAAGACAGTTTTTCGTACGAGATACGGTCATTATGAGTTTTTGGTAATGCCATTTGGGCTTACCAATACTCCAGCGATGTTTATGGACTTGATGAACCACATTTTTCTGGAGTATCTGGATCAGTTTTTTATCGTTTTCATTGATGACATATTGGTCTACTCGCATTCCGAGGAGGAGCATGCACAACATCTTCGCATAGTCTTGGAGACTCTTAGACGACATCAGCTGTACGCGAAGTTCAGCAAGTGTGCATTCTGGCTATCTTCACTCGGTTTTCTGGGACACGTGGTTTCTAGCAGAGGTATTTCAGTTGATCCTCAGACGATCGAGGCTGTCACCAGTTGGGAGCAGCCTAAATCAGTACAGGAGATCCGTAGTTTTCTGGGACTAGCAGGATATTACCGATGTTTTGTCGAGGGTTTCTCGCGTATTGCTATGCCGCTGACACACCTTACCAGGAAAGGCGTGAAGTTCACGTGCTCCGAGGATTGCGAGACCAGCTTTTAGGAGCTGAAGCGGAGATTAGTGTCGGCTCCAGTTTTGGTTTTACCTTCTAGAGAGGATGGATTTGTACTCTACACCGACGCTTCTCTACAGGGTTTGGGTGCTGTTCTGATGCAGCACGGCAGAGTAGTCTCTTATGCTTCTCGTCAGCTGAAGGAGCATGAGAAGAACTACCCAGTTCATGACCTGGAGTTAGCCGCCATCATATATGGTTTGAAGATTTGGCGTCATCATCTGTACGACATTACATTTGAGATTCTCACTGATCATAAGAGTCTCAAATATATTTTCACTCAGAAGAAGCTTAATCTCCGACAGAGGAGATGGATGGAGTTCCTGAAGGACTACGATTGTACCATTAGCTACCACCCGGGGAAAGTTAATGTTGTTACAGATGCACTTAGCAGGAAGTCCAGAGGGACTTTGGCTTGCCACCGAGTTTCAGTTACAGACTTGGTTCAGGGTTTCTCTGAGTTAGATCTGGAGGAGCAGGGACCGACAGAGCAGGGTATTCTGGTTACCATGGTTGCTCAGTCGTCGATCAGGACGAGGATCCGAGAGGCCCAGGCTGGTGATCAGCATTTGCAGTTCATTAGCAGTCAGATAGCTTCCGGGCAACAGACCGAGTTTACACGCGACGAGGAGGGTATTATATACATCTGAGGCAGGTTATGTGTACCTCAGTCTCATCCGGTTTTATAGGTGCTACTTCAGGACGCTCATCATTCTCGATTTGCGATCCATCCAGGCGAGACCCGTATGTATCGAGACTTGAGGTGTTCCTACTGGTGGAACTGCATGAAGAAAGACATCGCGGATTTCGTAGCTAGATGTCTTGTTTGTCAACAGATGAAGGCTAAGCACCAGATGTAGGACCGTTAGATTCGATAGAGGGGGGGGGGGGTGAATATCGATTCGAAAACTTAGAGTATAAACGCAGCGGAAAAGTAAAATAGACACAAATATTTTTTACTTAGTTCGGAGCCTGTGACGACTCCTACTCGAAGGCCCGTGGTCCTTGACCACTTTCGTTGGGCAATCACTAACAAATCGAAATATGATTACAGAATGAATACAGGAAATGCTAGTGAAAATAAAGCAATACCGACAAGGAAATTAAATAAAAACTGAAGGAGCACTTTGTCGGAGCGTTGTTGGCGTCGCACTGAACGTCGAGCAGCAAGACCAGCAGTAGAAGAGTTCTCAGATGAATTGTTGATGAAGCTCTTGCCTGGGGCTTCTTTTATATGCTGTTCCGGGCGCCTGGATCCCTTCTGGGCGCCTGGAATGCGACGTAGCTGCACAAACCGTGATGCTCCACGTGGCGACGACTCGGCTGGATATAATTTGCCTTCCGGGCGCCCGGACCACCTTGTTCCAGAAATCTCCTTTTTCCTGCAAAACAAAGTTAGTCCGAGGCAATATATATCCTGCAAAACAGATTATTAGCACATTTATAATAGTATGAATTAGCATAAGTTAGTATGACTTAGATTCCGTCTTTCCGAGACCGGAATCTAGTCACGATCTCGACTTAGACATCCGAAATGGATCTAAGCCGGATCGACGCCTAGTGTTCCCTTCTCGAACGCCCTCGCACTCCCTCCGGACTTACCTCACTTACCGCCAGACGTCCGGCCGCCCTTCGACCCGCTCGACTTCTTGCCCATCCCACGCCCGTCGACCTAGTCGGACTTTCCGCCATATCTGGTCACGTCTCGACCTAGCTACTTCTTGCTAGCTATCCGGCAGCCCGTCGACCTAGCTAGACTTCGCTAGCTATCCGGTCAACCCGTCGACCTAGCTAGACTTCTCGCTAAGCGTCCGGCCACCGACCGCTGACTTCTCGCCACTATCCGGCCACCTGTCGACCTAGTCCGACTTATCCGCACACTCGATCAGAGTGTTAGATAACGACGAACCTAACTTAACCTGATTTGTCATTCATCAAAACCTGAGTTAGACCGTTAGTGCTAACCGCACCAACAATCTCCCCCTTTTTGATGGAATGACAACCTAGTTAAGTTAGTGATAAATATATGCAAAAATCAAGCATGATTTTCGAGGTTTTTAAGTTAGTTTTTCAAGTTTGCATTTAGTTGCTCTAACTTAACCACCTAACCCTCCCCCTTTGGCATTCATCAAAAAGAACAAGGATACACATAGTGTAGAGTTACTGTAAAACAGCTGATCTTGAAAAATATCTGAGTTTGGTTCAAAAATTCAAGAAAAAATCCAAGTAAAAAAATTTTTTAAATCAGGTTTTTCAACTTTTAAAAAAAAAATTTTGGTTTAAGTAACATTTACTTTTACTTTTCACTTTTTCAAAACAAAGCAAAAATTAAGTGAGATTAAATTTTGCTAAAATAAATTTTTAAGGCTAATTTGATAAAAGCTAAATTTGTAAAGTTTAATAGTCAACTTTTTAAATCAGGTTTGAAAATTAGGTGGAATTAATCTTCCAAGTTTTTCAAACACTTAGTTAAGTTTAACTTTTTGTAAACATAAAACATTTTTCAAACACACAAATTTTAGTTAACTCTCCCCCTGAACTTGATACTTAAATTTAACCAGCTGTCTAACCAGTTAGGTACTAACTAACTATTAGAAGATAGTAGCTTTCACTTGGTTAGTCAGATTAATATCTGAGTTGTATTTAACGTCCAGACTTATGCTGATGCACTGAAATAAGCATCTTAAGTCCAGACAATTAGCCTATGCATCTCACCCTTTTCTATGTTTGTCAAACACAAGCAAGGTAAACCTAAGGTGTTGGTGAGATGCTCAAAAACTAGACCTATGGGTACATGCTTTCTATGGATTCGAAACTAGTCTAAGGCCAAAGCTGTTTTTGAAAATCTAAAAATGGAAAGTTTTGAAAACATACAGTTTTAACTTATAAGTTAAAAAAAATTATTTTAAAAGTAGTTTTTAAAAAAAATCCTAGTCTATTAGGCACATCCCTAATTGTCGCCGTAAGTTGCTAAATTCGCTTTCAGGGAGTGGTTTTGTAAAAATGTCAGCTAAATTTGATTTGGACTCAATGTATTTGAGTTCAATATCACCTTTAGTAACATGATCTCTGATGAAGTGGTGCCTAATTTCAATATGTTTGGTTCTTGAATGATGCACAGGATTCTTGGTTAAGTTAATTGAACTTATATTGTCAATTAATACTTTTACATTTGTGATATTTAAGTTGAAATCTTTTAGAGTATGCATCATCCATAATAATTGTGCAACACATTCGCCTATAGCTATGTATTCTGACTCAATTGTAGATAGAGCAACACAATGTTGCTTTCTACTAAACCAGCTAACAAGTGATGAACCTAATAATTGGCATCCACCACTTGTGCTTTTGCGGTCTAATTTGCATCCAGCATAATCTGAGTCAGAATACCCTATTAGTTCAAAATTATTTGTCCTAGGATACCAGATTCCTACATTTGTTGTTCCTTTAAGATATCTAAAAATTCTTTTAACTTGTGTCAAATGGGATTCCTTAGCACAAGTTTGGTATCTAGCACACATACTAACTGCAAATAAAATATCAGGTCGGCTTGCAGTTAAGTACAGTAGGCTACCTATTGCACTTCTATAATGTTTTAAATCAATTGGTTTTCCATTTGGGTCACTGTCTAAGATTGTGTTTACTGCCATAGGTGTCTTTATTTCTTTTGTATTTTCCATTCCGAATTTTTTAAGTAATTCTTTGGTGTATTTATGTTGATAAATATAATTTCCTTCATTTGTTTGTTTGATTTGTAATCCTAAGAAATAGGTTAATTTTCCCACTAAGCTCATTTCAAATTCTTTTTCTATTAGATTAATAAATTCTTCTAAAAATTCTAAATTTGTTGAGCCAAATATTATATCATCTACATATATTTGTGCAATAAATATGTCTGTATTTAATGATTTAACAAACAAGGTTGGGTCAATTTGACCTTGTTTGAATCCTTTAGATGTTAAGTAAGATATTAACCTCTCATACCATGCCCTGGGTGCTTGTTTAAGTTCATATAGTGCTTCCTTTAATTTAAAAACATAATCAGGATGTTCTAGACTTTCAAACCCAGGAGGCTGACCTACATAAACTTCTTCTTTAATTAGTCCATTAAGAAAGGCAGACTTAACATCCATTTGGTATAGTTTGAATCCCTTATGGGCTGTATAACTTAGTAACATTCTGATGGATTCTAATCTGGCTACTGGGGCATATGTTTCATCATAGTCAAGTCCTTCAACTTGACTAAATCCTTTGGCAACCAGCCTAGCCTTATTTCTAGTAATTTCCCCAGTTTCACTTAGTTTGTTTCTGAATACCCATTTTGTTTCTATTATTTTCTTATTCTTAGGTGGTGGGACTAGGTCCCAAACCTCATTACGCTCAAATTGGGCTAGTTCTTCTTGCATAGCTATAATCCAATCTGGGTCTAGTAAGGATTCATCCACAGTTTTGGGTTCAATTTTTGAAATTAATGAAATTTGACTTAGGTTTCGAAAAGATGATCTGGTTTGAACTCTTAAGTCTGGGTCACCGATTATTTGATCAAATGGATGATTTGGGTTGACCCTTATTGTTCTAGGGGGTTGACTCTCTTGATGTTGTTCCTCCTCTTCATGACTTAGAGTTTGGTTGGTTTCTGGAACAAACTTAGGTATTTGTGTAGGTTCTATGTCTTGTTTAGTTTCTTCAAATTTTACATTAGTAGTTTCTTCAATTTTTAAGGTAACCTTATTATAAATTCTGTAGCCTCTACTATTTAGGGAATATCCTACAAAAATTCCATTTTCAATTTTAGAGGTGAATTTTCCTAAGTGTTCTCTTGTATTTAAGATAAAGACTGGGCACCCAAATACTTTAAAATATTTTATATTAGGTTGTTTATTATAAAAAATTTCAAAGAATGTTTTGTTATGAGTTTTATTTATTGTTGTTCTGTTCTGTGCATAGCAGGCTGTACTAACGGCTTCTGCCCAAAAGTATTTAGGTAGGTTATACTCATTTAACATTGTTCTAGAAGCTTCAAGTAAGGTTCTATTTTTTTCTTTCTACAATTCCATTTTGTTGGGGGGTTTTAGGGCATGAGAACTCATGATGGTAACCGTTTTCTAGACAAAAACTGTTAAAGTTGTGATTTTTAAATTCTCCCCCGTTGTCACTCCTAATTCTTTTAATTTTAATATCTTTTTCGTTTTCAGTCTGTTTACAAAAATTTGTAAAAATTTCAAAAGTTTCATCTTTATGTTTTAAGAATTTTACCCAAGTAAACCTAGAATAATCGTCTATAATTACTAAGCAATATAAGTTTCCATTTATAGATTTGACTCCATGGGAGTCAAAAAGGTCTAAATGTAGGAGTTCTAAGATTGAGTTAGTTTGTGGTTGATTTGTTTGTTTGTGGGTTGATTTAGTTTGTTTGCCTTGTTGACAAGCATTACATATAGTTGAATCTAAGTTAGGTAGCTTTGGTAAGCCTTTTACAAGTCCATTTAGTTTACTTATATTTCTAAAGTTGGTGTGAAACATCCTCCTATGCCATAACCAAGTTTCTTCTTTTTGTGTTAAATAACACTTAATGGAAGAAATGATTAGGTTGATGGCATAGATGTTGTCTTTTCTAAAACCTTTTAGGCTTATGGTAGGATTATCTAGATGTTTGATTAAACACTCTGTAGATAGAAATTTGACCTTATACCTAGTATCACACAATTGACTTATACTTAGAAGATTATATTTAAAATTTTCAACAAGTAAAACATTTGTAATTATAAAGTCTAATTTTAATTCAATATTACCTATACCAATTACCTTGAGTTTGCCGTTGTTTCCAAAGGCAACTGTTCCTAGGCTTTTGTAAGTGAGTTGAGTGAACTTGGTGTGATCTCCAGTCATATGTTTGGAGCAACCACTGTCCAAAATCCACTTGGTTTCCTACAGTAAGTAGGATTTAAAGTTAGTCTTTTGAGCATGCATTACTTAAGTTATTTAAAAATTAGAATTTTGAAAATTAATTTTTAAGTTTAAAAATTTTGAAAATAATTTTTAAGTTTAAAATTTGAATTTTGAAAATTAATTTTTAAGTTTAAAAATTTTGAAAATAATTTTTAAGTTTAAAATTTGAAAATAATTTTGAAGTTTTAAAAATTAGAATTTTGAAAATTAATTTTTAAGTTTAAAATAAAAAAAAAATTAAAAATAAAATTTTGAAATTAATTTTTTTTTTTTAAATTTAAGATTAAAATTTTGAGATTAATTTTTAAGTTTAAAATTAAAATTTTGAAGCCTTATTCATCTCACCCGATCTATATTTTCAATCAGGGAATCCTATGATTTCGTGAGATGAAATTGGATTTTTAATTATGGAGTTTTGGTTTAAAGTGTGTTAGATTCAGATTTAGTTTTGGTTTCCACAAATAGGCATTCTTCGGATAAACTTCTAAGCTTGGTGAGTCACATGGACATCATTAGAAGTAACCAACCTTTCGAGGTTTTCCGAATAGTCCTATCCACGGAACTTAGTACTAAATCTTGGTCTAACTGGTTAGGATTTATTTAAGGGTAGCTTCGGTTAGTTCCACTTGGCCAAATGCACCAGATCGAAGCCATATCTTTCTAGACATGCGATGCCCAAGCTTCCCTAACGTACTATCATCCAAAAATTTCACCAGTACCATGATTCAAGTTAAACTTGGTCTCTTTTTAACTAATCCTAATTACCCTGCCGGGTTGGTAAATTTTGGGTTACCCTGTCGGGTAAGTTAGTTTTGGAGGTGCCAGCTATTCTGGAGCCTCCCTCTGAATTATTGGCCTTTAATAAATTTTGATTTTAGGCTTGAGTCGATTCTTTTTATAGTCATGGTTAATTTGGTGATAATTTTGTTGATTTTTAAACTATTTAGATTTTGAATTTGATTTAGGTTTGTATTTTGGATTTTGGTTTGGTTTATTTGATTTTATATAATGTATTTTTTCTTTAGGTATATAATATTGATTGAGTCCTACTTGCGTGGTTAAGCACGCTTTCGGAACCCACGCTTGATTAGTTGATTTGTATTGAGTTATTAACGACTTAAAAGTTTTATTTGAGTTTGACTTGTATCCGAGTCCGGTTTTATTATAACATGCTTTTTGATTGTTCAGGATTAAGTCAAGATTTTTTGATCTTGTTGTGAATTTTTCTAACATTCCTTTTAAACTGTTGATCTCATTTTTTAGTGATAAATTCTCCTCCTCAAGTGTTAGATCTTGAGTTGGATTTGAATTTTTGATTTGTTCCTTGAGGTTTTGATTTTCCTCAAGAAGTGATTTGTTTTTATTTTCTATTTTGGTTAATTTACTATTTAAACAGGAAATAATTCTAAAAAAATTTTGCTTAAATTAAAATATACCTCATTCGGGCCTTCGGAAACGAGTACGGACTCGTGGCTTGTTTCGTGTTCGCACTGCCTTCATCTTCCGACTGCCTTCTGCTTTGTCTTCGGCCATCGCGAGGTGACTCGATGTTTCGCTCTTCTTCCTCCGATTCGTCCGAGGAGTCGTCCCACGCTGCTTTGAGTGCCTTCTTCTGGTTGGCTTTGGTTTGTCGAACTTCGTGGGCATTCGCTCTTGTAGTGTCCCTTTTATTGCAGTAGCAAGTCACGCTTTTGTTTTGAAGGAGAACCGATCTTTGAAGATCCTTTTCAAGCTCCTCTTTCTCCTGGTGAACATTTTTCTTACCAAGTTCACCAGGTGTTCTTCGTCTTCGGAGTCTTGGTCGGAGTCTTCTTCAAATTCAGGCTTGCTTTTCTTTTCTTTGGAGGAACCTGCAAATAAAGCTACACCTTTCTCGGCTCCAGCATTAGTTTGTTCGTGTAATTCTAATTCACAGAAAAGCTCATCTAATTTTAATTTAGAAAGATTCTTAGAAATTTTGTAGGCATCCACTATTGATGCCCACAAACTATTACGTGGAAATGCGTTTAATGCGTACCTTATTAAGTCTCTATTATCCATCTGGTGGCCTATCGCATGAAGCCCGTTGAGGATATCCTTGATCCTCGCGTGGAGCTAATTCGCCGTTTCACCTTCCTGTATTTTTATATTAAAAATTTTATTCAAGAGCAAGTCTCGTTTGGTTACCTTAAGGCCGCTCGCCTCGCAGCCGATCAATTTGTCCCATGCTCTTTAGCGTTTTGTGTGGACCGACTGCTTAGTTCTTCTCTTGTTAATCCGCATCAGAGTGTTGATTGCTTTATTTTCGTTGATGCTTTCTTCTTCAAATCGGTTGTCCATCTTCAGGATCCAGATATTCCCTAAGTGTCTGCTGGAATTTTGTAGGCCTCGTAACGCTCATCCACCGGTCGGTATGTTTTGAGGTAGACCTCCATGCGCTTCTTCCAAGACGGAAAATCTCCCTTGAAAAGTGGAATCAGTGCTGAAGCCTTCTTGTTGGGACATCCTGCATACGTAAAATAACTAAAAAATCCCAAGACTTGGTCTTGGATTAGTAGTGGGAGAGAAAAATCTAGATTGGTGTTGCACCAATTTAGCAAAAAAAATTATAGAAAATTATAAACCAGTTTGGAGTTTTGAGTGTAAAACTGAAGACCGGAAAAAGAAAGAATTTCACCCCTAGTCTGATTGGTGGTTGCACCAAATCAGAGCGGTACCTGCTCTGATACCACTTGTAGGACCGTTAGATTCGATAGAGGGGGGTGAATATCGATTCGAAAACTTAGAGTATAAACGCAGCGGAAAAGTAAAATAGACACAAATGTTTTTTACTTCGTTCGGAGCCTGTGACGACTCCTACTCGAAGGCCCGTGGTCCTTGACCACTTTCGTTGGGCAATCACTAACAAATCGAAATATGATTACAGAATGAATACAGGAAATGCTAGTGAAAATAAAGCAATACCGACAAGGAAATTAAATAAAAACTGAAAGAGCACTTTGTCGGAGCGTTGTTGGCGTCGCACTGAACGTCGAGCAGCAAGACCAGCAGTAGAAGAGTTCTCAGATGAATTGTTGATGAAGCTCTTGCCTGGGGCTTCTTTTATATGCTGTTCCGGGCGCCAGGATCCCTTCCGGGTGCCTGGAATGCGACGTAGCTGCACAAACCGTGATGCTCCACGTGGCGACGACTCGGCTGGATATAATTTGCCTTCCGGGCGCCCGGATCCCCTCCGGGCGCCCGGACCACCTTGTTCCAGAAATCTCCTTTTTCCTGCAAAACAAAGTTAGTCCGAGGCAATATATATCCTGCAAAATAGATTATTAGCACATTTATAATAGTATGAATTAGCATAAGTTAGTATGACTTAGATTCCGTCTTTCCGAGACCGGAATCTAGTCACGATCTTGACTTAGACATCCGAAATGGATCTAAGCCGGATCGACGCCTAATGTTCCCTTCTCGGGAACGCGTCCTCGCAGTGACTTACCTCACTTACCTGCCAGACGTTCGGTCAGCCCTTCGACCCGTCTGGACTTCTTGCCAGCTATCCGGTCAGCCCGTCGACCTAGCTGGACTTCTTGCTAGCTATCCGGTCAGCCCGTCGACCTAGCTAGACTTCTTGCTAGCTATCCGGTCAGCCCGTCGACCTAGCTAGACTTCTCGCCAAGCGTCCGGTCAGCCCGTCGACCCGCTTGGACTTCTCGCCAGCTATCCGGTCAGCCCGTCGACCTAGCTGGACTTATCCTGCACACTCGATCAGAGTGTTAGATAACGACGAACCTAACTTAACCTGATTTGTCATTCATCAAAACCTGAGTTAGACCGTTAGTACTAACCGCACCAACACCAGAGACCTGCAGGATTACTTCAGCGGATTCCTATTCCTGAGTGGAAGTGGGATCACATTACCATTTTCTTTGTGGTAGGGTTGACGAGGACACGACGAGGTCATGACACGATTTGGGTAATCGTTGATCGATTAACCAAATCTGCGCACTTTTTAGCGATTCGGAGGACTGATCCCCTGGATCGATTGGCATATCTGTATTGTCGGGAGATCATCAGACTACATGGTATTCCATTGAGTATCATTTCGGATAGAGATCCACGGTTCACGTCTCGTTTCTGGCAGAGTCTGCAGCAAGCCTTGGGCACTATAAATAAGAGATCATCAGAGTCTGCAGGAGGCTACTTGGAAGCTCGAGGATACTATCCGAGTTCGATATCCCCATCTTTTCACTTGAGGTATGTGATTTATTTACCGTTCAGCATTTATACTCTATATCTGTTGTTAGTACTTACTGATGGTAGATAACGAAATTTGGGGACCAAATTTTTATTAGTGGGGGAGAATGTAAAATACCGAAAATAGGCGAATATTAATAAGGGAATTTTTCGAGATTTTTGGATATTTTTCGGAAATTTTTCGGAGCTCGTACGGACGAGTTAACGGGGATAAAAAACGGGGTCCGGAAAAGCCTGTTTAGGCTACCCATTTAAACGAGGAAAAGTTTAATTTCTTTTCCTTTACTTTTCATTTCTTTTATTTTTGTTTTTCTTCTTTTCCTTCGTTTTTATTCCCTCACCGCGTGCCTTTCCTCCCGAGCCTCACTCGGCGTCGACACCATCTTCTCCTCCGAGCCCTAACCGCCGAGTGGTTTCCCCTCGCCTCTCCTCCATTTCCTTCCCGAGCCGCCGCTCTTCCTCGCCTCACACCGAGACCCCCTTCCTCCTCCCTATCCAAGCGTCGGTGACGTGTGAGCACAGCCGAGCAGAGGCCTTCCTTCTGCCGCAGCCGCCACAGGGAGCAGTGACGCTGACTCCACCGCCCTAGCGCTGGTCACCGCGAGCCCTAGCCATCTTCACGGCTGACTTCTCCTCTTTCTCGAGCCGCATTAGGCGTAGCCACCACCTGAGGCCGAACGGAGCAGAGCCGATCCATCGCTGGCGCACCAGGTGCCCTAGCACCCTCTGTCTATCACGGCGACGCCACCTTTTTGCCCTAGCAGTGATCCTTAAGGTAGGCGATCTAACTTGCTGTGGAATTAGGGATCGTGTGATTGATTTCTCTTGTGATCTTCTTGCTGTTCTGGACCAGGAGGAGGATATCGGAACAGTTCTTACTGTGTTTCCAGATCAGAGCTTGGATATTTTTCTCTGTTCTTGATAATCCCTTCCTTGCGGTGGATTTAGGTCACGGTTGAGGTAAGTTGAATTTCGGATAATAGTGTATTTCAGGGATAATTTGGCTAATTATGGATGTTGGTGTTGAGCTGATGAAGGAACAGTGAACTCTTTCTTCATAGATCACAGGGGAGTGTTTTGCTGCCCTGCTGCTATATTAGAGGTAAACACTAACTTTAGCAACTGATTTTGGTACTTTGGCTGTTGGATTATTGATGTGGGCGAGTTGGGTTTAATTGATCAGTCAAGGTATTGGAATTAGTGTTAGAATATGTTGGTATGTAGTAGTTGATTATGTGATGTTGATTAGGATTCTTGATTTAATAGGAAATTTGATCTAGCTACTGAATACATATAGTAATTAGCTAAATCCGGATATGTTTGATGCCACAGGACTTTGACACGAGATGAGTATCTCGATGTCGGATTTAGACGTTCCTATTAGAGGTGGGTACTTTTGACTTTATGTCTTTGATATGAATAGTAGTGAATTTAACAAGTAGCAATAATTATGTTCTCTTATTTATATCGGTTAATCACTACCCGATACCTATTACATGCTTAATTGATTGCTTGTTTTGCATCTCATGTATTCCTTACCTGCTTATACATGCTTATAGGGGTAGTGATATACCATGCTTCACCATGTTCAGGACCTAAATTTTATACCTTCAGTGTACCTTTGATTTGATTCGTTGACCTATGGTGCACTTTTATATATATATGGATTAGCTCAAGATATTTTGTGGTTAGTGTCATGCACAATTTACATGATTGCATATTGTGCGATAGTTCGCTCCATTATTGTTGAGCACATCGCCAGTTACATGGATCTGCACACACCACCACTCATGGGTTAGTGGTCGATTCAGGCAGAGTGTGTTGCAGCAGGGACTTTGTTTGGCTCCGTTGGTCCGCTCATGGGTAGTGTGACACAACGTGTTAGCCGGCAGGAATTTCTCCCCATCATCGTGTATCGGGAGTTGAGAGCATTACGCTCCCCTATTTATGATTTGGGGTAGGAGGATAGGTGTACTCCGACAGCATCCCGTCCACTCGGTCACTCATCAGGAGCAGTGACGACAGAGTGCACGGCTGTCACTGCCCTACCCACTCGGCCTCACTATTGTGTGTGAGATGATCGACTGGCGTCAGGGGTGATCAGGACGCATCATTGGTATCATATGCATGATGCATTTATTGCTTGTGTTTGTGCTTGTTGCATTTATATGATGTATATTGTTTGGACGCCTATGTTTGACATGCATACAGGATTTCTATGCCACTCGGACTGTATGTCCTTATACCCAGGTCCTGGTTAGTACAGTTTTTCTCCTGTTTACTTCAGTTGCATTTCATCCTTTTATATCAGGAGACTGTACGCATGATTAGTGCTAGATGTTATTTCCCTACTTTGCATATCAGTTGTACCTGCTGAGTGTTGGACTCACCCAGCCTCCATTGTTGTTATTTTTCAGGTTGATGCTGTCAGGAGAGAGTTCCAGTTGCTGGTCCCCTGTAGACCACGAGGATTTATTGACCTTTTAGTTTTTCTTCTTATTTTACTATGTTTAGAATTGGTTTATTTTGATACTTGGATAATGTAGGGATTGTATTTATCGATGGATTTTTATTCGATATGTTTTACTACATACCTGCCTGGACGGCAGAAGAGGTGAGTTTGTCGGATTTGTGTTTTATGAGTGTAGTGGAGTAGGAAAAATCAGATTTGAGCTTTATGGGTGTAGTGGAGTAGGGTCGTTTTCGAGTCATCTTATTTCTGCTCTGTTTGTCTACTATTAAACTGCGTGGGTGATTGTTTATTTATTGTTATTATTCCAGCCACATGTGGCTGAGGTATATGGATATGTAGAAAGTTTCAGATTGTCCGCCGTACAAGGGAGATGCTGTCGAAATTTCTTCGGACAGGGACTCCTCCGGGGTGTGACAATAACTTAACAGATATGAGGAGATCTACGCGTATTGCTGCGAGACGTGGTGTTGGACGACCACGTACGAGGACCACGGGATCTCTGGATATGCCAGAGATGCCTACTGTTGATAAGCCTGTCAGTCAGGGACAAACTTAGCATACTGCGGGCGCGTCGGGCTCTCAGACCCCGACGGCTCCTATAGAGGTACCTACCTCGGTTATGCCGAGTGTACCTATCCCTACTGTAGTTCCGGTATCATCAGGGGTACCATTGGTGTTCCCGATATCTGCTCCAGCGCAGCCTACGGCGTACTCGGCACCACCGCCACCTGGACCTACAGTGTACTCGACATCAGTGGCATCTGTGCCCCCAGTGCTACAGTAGCAGCAGTTGCTCCACATCCGGTACCATTACCTACTGTACGTCCAGCTGCGGCCACTTTTGTTCACCCGGCAGTACCACCGACGGCTTATGCTCCAGTTTATACAGCAGCACCGGGAGTTCCTCCTCCGGTTTATTCCGCGATACTACCTGTAGCACCGGTTCTAGTGGTTCCGCCACTTCCTCCAGCCGTCCCGACACAACTCACTGATATTGCCGTGGCACAAGCTAGGATTCCAGTATTAGCAGAGTCGATGAAGACTCGATTCACACTCTTCCGAGGAGACCTGATCCGAGTATGGCCCTGTCATGGATAGAGACTATGGAGCAGACCTTCTTCTATATGGCTTGCTCCGAGTGGGAGAAAGCAGAGCTGGCTGCTTTCCATTTACAGGATGAGGCTAACGCCTGGTGGATTACTCAGCGTTCCATCATCGGCGAGCGGAACGTTACTTGGGTCAGGTTCAGAGAGGCTTTTGAAAGCCGTTTTTTCCCACTATCATATCAGATGGCTCGCCGGCAGGATTTCATGAGTCTGCGTTAGAACAATCATACGGTGACAGAGTATAATACTAAATTCAACCGATTGGCTAAGTTTTGTCCAGAGTTAGTTGCGGAGGACAGATCTCGCATGATGCAGTTTATACAGGGACTAGATGGTTATCTGCAAGTAAGGCTTGCCGGTTTAGGGATCGTATCTTACTCAGATGCACTGGATCGAGCTTTGATGAAAGAGTTAGCTCAGCAGAGAGCATTTCCGGACAGGAAGAGGAAGCATACGGGTCAGGCATCCGGACAGATCCAGCAGACACCGGCGACAGGACAGCAGCAGAGTAGTCGCAGTCGGTTAGGTCAGGGTACTTCTGGGGTATCTCGTAGGCCTCAGAAGTCAAGGCAGTCTTCTTCAGGATGTTCCCGATTTTCTCAACAGAACCGGCAACCACCTTCCAGCGATACTCACTGTTTCCAATGTGGGTCCAGAGATCACCTTACCCCAGCTTGCTCTCTGGGACAGCCAGTTTGCTTTTATTGCAAACTTCCTGGGCACCAGAGCCGAGATTTTCAGCTGAAGGCTCAGCACACGGCTTCCGGAGGGTCAGGTTAGAGGGGACAGTCTAGTCAGTCAAGGGCATATCGAGGAGGGAAGAAAACCCAATCTTCACATCGTCGGCAGGGGATAGCTTCACCTGCAGCAGCGGCATTTGGCATGCTTGGATAGGAGTACTCCAGTGCTTCCATAGCACCCCAGAGTTCTGTTCCAGGACCTTATTATCTGACGTAGGGGCAGTATCAGATGCAGCCTTACCTCTAGGCCAGTACCAGACTCAGTCCCAGTCATCGGCACAGTATTAGTCACCGTCCTCTCAGTCTTCTCTGGCACATTATCCAGCACCGTCTCAGTGGCAGGCTTCTGCCCAGCCGCAGCAGCCGCTGGCAGCGTTACCACCTCCTCCTCCGCCAGAGACTGGGCGTGTTCATGCGATTACCAGAGAGGATGCGTAGCGAGCCGACGGATCCGTTTTCCGCGGTACGATTTCGTTTTATGCATTTTTCGCTGATATATTGATTGATACTGGTAGCTTGCATTATTTTATATCCCGTACCTTTATGCAGGAGATTGGTAGATTACCTACTTTTAGACTGCAGCGATTGACCGTCTCCCTACCGTCCGGTGATACTTTAGACGTCACCCAGGAGGTCAGAGGTTGCCCGTTAGACTTTGGCAACATGCAGGAGGTCAGAGGTTGCCCGTTAGACTTTGACAACATGATACTTACGGTAGATCTTCTAGTATTGGAGATGGTCGAGTTTGATATCATTCTTGGCATGGATTGGCTTTCAGTATATCATGCTACCGTTGATTGCCAGACGAGGGTGGTCACCTTCCGGCCTCCGAACCAACCCTCGTGGAGTTTCACTGGCATCAGAGACGATGACATCTCGATTATTTCGGCGATCCAGGCGCAGAAGCTGCTGTCTCACGGCTGTCACGGTTTCCTATTATCTTTGATTAGTACTGAAGACAGCAGTAGTTCGCAGCTCTCCGACGTTCCTGTGGTCCGTGAGTACCCGGATGTGTTTCCAGAGGAGCTACCTGGTTTGCCTCCCAGAAGGCCAGTGGAGTTCGCTATTGAGTTGATTTCGAGAACCGCGCCGATATTGAAAGCTCCATATCGTATGGCACCAAAAGAGTTGAACGAGCTGAAGGTTCAACTCCAGGAGCTTTTAGACAGGGGATTTATTCTCCCTAGTGTTTCTCCATGGGGTTCTCCGGTATTATTTGTCAAGAAAAAGGACGGCACTATGAGGTTATGTATAGACTACAGACAGCTGAATGCAGTGACCGTCAGAAATAAATATCCTTTACTACGGGTCGAGGATTTGTTTGATCAGCTCAGAGGTACATCAGTGTATTCTAAGATTGATCTGCGATCCGTATATCATCAGTTGAGGGTCAGAGACTCAGATATCCAGAAGACAGTTTTCCGTACGAGATATGGTCATTATGAGTTTTTGGTAATGCCATTTGGGCTTACCAATACTCCAGCGATGTTTATGGACTTGATGAACCACATTTTTCTGGAGTATCTGGATCAGTTTTTTATCATTTTCATTGATGACAAATTGGTCTACTCGCATTCCGAGGAGGAGCATGCACAACATCTTCGCATAGTCTTGGAGACTCTTAGACGACATCAGCTGTACGCGAAGTTCAGCAAGTGTGCATTCTGGCTATCTTCACTCGATTTTCTGGGACACGTGGTTTCTAGCAGAGGTATTTTAGTTGACCCTCAGAAGATCGAGGCTGTCACCAGTTGGGAGCAGCCTAAATCAGTACAGGAGATCCGCAGTTTTCTGGGACTAGCAGGATATTACCGATGTTTTGTCGAGGGTTTCTCGCGTATTGCTATGCCGCTGACACGCCTTACCAGGAAAGGCGTGAAGTTCACGTGGTCCGAGGATTGCGAGACCAGCTTTTAGGAGCTGAAGCGGAGATTAGTGTCGGCTCCAGTTTTGGTTTTACCTTCTGGAGAGGATGGATTTGTACTCTACACCGACGCTTCTCTACAGGGTTTGGGTGCTGTTCTGATGCAGCACGGCAGAGTAGTCTCTTATGCTTCTCGTCAGCTGAAGGAGTATGAGAAGAACTACCCAGTTCATGACCTGGAGTTAGCCGCCATCATATATGCTTTGAAGATTTGGCGTCATCATCTGTACGACATTACATTTGAGATTCTCACTGATCATAAGAGTCTCAAATATATTTTCACTCAGAAGAAGCTTAATCTCCGACAGAGGAGATGGATGGAGTTCCTGAAGGACTACGATTGTACCATTAGCTACCACCCGGGGAAAGCTAATGTTGTTGCAGATGCACTTAGCAGGAAGTCCAGAGGGACTTTGGCTTGCCACCGAGTTTCAGTTACAGACTTGGTTTAGGGTTTCTCTGAGTTAGATCTTGAGGAGCAGGGACCGATAGAGCAGGGTATTCTGGTTACCATGGTTGCTCAGTCGTCGATCAGGACGAGGATCCGAGAGGCCCAGGCTGGTGATCAGCATTTGCAGTTCATTAGCAGTCAGATAGCTTCCGGGCATCAGACCGAGTTTACACACGACGAGGAGGGTATTATATACATCTGAGGCAGGTTTTGTGTACCTCAGTCTCATCCGGTCTTACAGGAGCTACTTCAGGAGGCTCATCATTCTCGATTTACGATCCTTCCAAGCGAGACCCGTATGTATCGAGACTTTAGGTGTTCCTACTGGTGGAACGACATGAAGAAAGACATCGTAGATTTTGTAGCTAGATGTCTTGTTTGTCAGCAGGTGAAGGCTGAGCACCAGAGACCTGCAGGATTACTTCAGCGGATTCCTATTCCTGAGTGGAAGTGGGATCACATTACCATGGACTTTGTGGTAGGGTTGCCGAGGACACGACGAGGTCATGACACGATTTGGGTAATCGTTGATCGATTAACCAAATCTGCTCACTTTTTAGCGATTCGGAGGACTGATCCCCTGGATCGATTTGTAGATCTGTATTGTCGGGAGATCATCAGACTACATGGTATTCCATTGAGTATCATTTCGGATAGAGATCCACGGTTCACGTCTCGTTTCTGGCAGAGTCTGCAGCAGGCCTTGGGCACACAGCTCCGTTTTAGTACAACCTTCCATCCTCAGACAGATGGACAGTCAGAGCGGACCATTCAGACTTTAGAGGACCTGCTGAGGTCATGTGTTATGGATTTCGGAGGCAGTTGGGAGGACCATCTGCCGTTGGTAGAGTTTGCCTACAACAACAGCTTTCATTCGGCTATCCAGATGGCACCGTTTGAGGCGTTGTATGGTAGGCCTTGTCAGACACCCGTCCTCTAGGATGAGGTTGGAGAGGCCTAGTTGTTGGGACCTCATAGAGTTCAGCAGGATGCAGAGTTGGTCCGTACTATCATACGGAAGATGTCAGAGGCGCAGGACCGCCAGAAGAGTTATGCTGACCAGAGACGCAGACCACTAGAGTTCTCTGTTGGCGACCATGTATTTCTACGAGTTTCACCCACGAAAGGGGTGAAGAGATTTGGCCTCAGAGGTAAGCTAGCTCCACGGTACATTGGTCCTTTCGAGATCTTGGAGAGGATCGGAGCAGTAACTTACCGATTGGCACAACCACCGTCCCTATCAGGCGTTCACGATGTATTCCACGTATCGATGCTGAGGAGATACGAACATGACCCGACGCATGTGCTGACAGATGTCTCAGTTCCAGTTCAGCCTGACGTCACTTATGAGGAGATTCCGGTATAGATTCTAGACCGGAAAGAGCGTCAGTTGCGGAACAAGACTATCTGGCTGGTTAAAGTCGGATGGCAGCATCATTCAGACGAGGAGACTACTAGGGAGCTCGAGGATACTATCCGAGCTCGATATCCCCATCTTTTCACTTGAGGTATGTGATTTATTTACCGTTCAGCATTTATACTCTATATCTGTTGTTAGTACTTGCTGATGGTAGATAACGAAATTTGGGGACCAAATTTTTATTAGTGGGGGAGAATGTAAAATACCGAAAATAGGCGAATATTAATAAGAGAATTTTCCGAAATTTTTGGATATTTTTCGGGAATTTTCCGGAGCTCGTACGGACGAGTTAACGGGGATAAAAAACGGGGCCCGGAAAAGCCTGTTTAGGCTACCCATTTAAACGAGGAAAAGTTTAATTTCTTTTCCTTTACTTTTCATTTCTTTTATTTTTGTTTTTCTTCTTTTCCTTCGTTTTTATTCCCTCACCGCGTGCCTTTCCTCCCGAGCCTCACTCGGCGTCGACACCATCTTCTCCTCCGAGCCCTAACCGCCGAGCGGTTTCCCCTCGCCTCTCCTCCATTTCCTTCCCGAGTCGCCGCTCTTCCTCGCCTCACACCGAGACCCTCTTCCTCCTCCCTATCCAAGCACCGGTGACGTGCGAGCACAGCCGAGCAGAGGCCTTCCTTCTGCCGCAGCCGCCACAGGGAGCAGTGATGCTAACTCCACCGCCCTAGCGCTGGTCACCGCGAGCCCTAGCCATCTTCACGGCTGACTTCTCCTCTTTCCCGAGCCGCATTAGGCGTAGCCACCACCTGAAGCCGAACGGAGCAGAGCCGATCCATCGCTGGCGCACCAGGTGCCCTAGCACCCTCTGTCTATCACGGCGACGCCACCTTTTTGCCCTAGCAGTGATCCTTAAGGTAGGCGATCTAACTTGTTGTGGAATTAGGGATCGTGTGATTGATTTCTCTTGTGATCTTCTTGCTGTTCTGGACTAGGAGGAGGATCTCGGAACAGTTCTTACTGTGTTTCCAGATCAGAGCTTGGATATTTTTCTCTGTTCTTGATAATCCCTTCCTTGCGGTGGATTTAGGTCACGGTTGAGGTAAGTTGAATTTCGGATAATAGTGTATTTCAGGGATAATTTGGCTAATTATGGATGTTGGTGTTGAGCTGATGAAGGAATAGTGAACTCTTTCTTCACAGATCACAGGGGAGTGTTTTGCTGCCCTGCTGCTATATTAAAGGTAAACACTAACTTTAGCAACTGATTTTGGTACTTTGGCTGTTGGATTATTGATGTGGGCGAGTTGGGTTTAATTGATCAGTCAAGGTATTGGAATTAGTGTTAGAATATGTTGGTATGTAGTAGTTTATTATGTGATGTTGATTAGGGTTCTTGATTTAATAGGAAATTTGATCTAGCTACTGAATACATATAGTAATTAGCTAAATCCGGATATGTTTGATGCCACAGGACTTTGACGCGAGACAAGTATCTCGATGTCGGATTTAGACGTTCCTATTGGAGATGGGTACTTTTGACTTTATATCTTTGATATGCATAGTAGTGAATTTAACAAGTAGCAATAATTATGTTCTCTTATTTGTATCGGTTAATCACTACCCGATACCTATTACATGCTTGGTTGATTGCTTGTTTTGCATCTCATGTATTCCTTACCTGCTTATACATGCTTATAGGGGTAGTGATATACCATGCTTAACCATGTTCAGGACCTAAGTTTTATACCTTCAGTGTACCTTTGATTTGATTCATTGACCTATGGTGCACTTTTATATATATATGGATTAGCTCAGGATATTTGGGGGTTAGTGCCATGCACCATTTGCATGATTGCATGCTGTGCGATAGTCCGCTCCATTATTGTTGAGCACATCGCCAATTACATGGATCTGCACACACCACCACTCATGGGTTAGTGGTCGATTCAGGCAGTGTGTGTTGCAGCAAGGACCTTGTTTGGCTCTGTTGGTCTGCTCGTGGGTAGCGTGATGCAATGTGTTAGCCGGCAGGGATTCCTCCCCCGTCATCGAGTACCGGGAGATGAGAGCATTGCGCTCCCCCATTTATGATTTGGGGTAGGAGGATAGGTGTACTCCGACAGCATCCCGTCCACTCGGTCACTCATCAGGAGCAGTGACGACAGAGTGCACGGTTGTCACAGCCCTACCAACTCGGCCTCACTATTGTGTGTGAGATGATCGACTGGCGTCAGGGGTGACCAGGTGTCACGCCCCGGAGGAGTCCCTGTCCGAAGAAATTTCGGCAGCACCTCCCCTGTACGGCGGACAATCTGAAACTTTCTACATACACAATATACATCAGCCACAGGCGGCTGGAACAAAATATAAAACACAGCAGAAAAACGATAGAAATCCAAATACATGACTGCTAGCCGGCTAGGCTTACACCACACAACATCACAATACTCCAGGAAACAAAACCGGAACACAAAGTCAACTATACACATACCATACACCACGATAAACATAAACAAAATGCGAAGACTAGTCTTCTAATGTGATGTGGGGACTGGCAGTCAGGATACTCCAAACGACTCCATAAACAACCTGCTACCTGAAAAAGATTGTGTCAACGGGGGTGAGTTCAACAACTCAGCGAATACCAATGGACATGAGTAGTAAGATATATCTAACAACAACAAACATGGAATACAGCTTCTTAATCATATATAGGGAATATACAAAACTGAAAGGTAACTGATGAAGCTGTACTCACCAGGAACTCCTATCCAGACAAAAGGGTCGTCAAACCGAAAGTGTCAATAATCCTGTATGCAGGTCAAAAGTATGTATCCAACCAAAATGCAGCAACCAAATGCAGCAAACACAATCATAAAAATATAAATGCATCAATGCATATGATGCTAATGATGCGTCCTGGTCACCCCTGACGCCAGTCAGTCATCTCACACACAAATGGTGAGACCGAGTGGGTAGGGCTGTGACAACCGTGCACTCTGTCGTCACTACTCCTGATGAGTGACCGAGTGGATGGGATGCTGTCGGAGTACTCCTGTCCTGTGACCCCAAATCATAAATGGGGGAGCTCAATGCTCTCATCTCCCGGTACACGATGACGGGGAGGTATCTCTGCCGGCTACCACGCTGAGTCACCTGACCAACGGAGCCAAACAGAGTCCACCGTCTGCCGGCTACTACGCTGCTACACTAAATGCCAGCGGAGCCAAACAGAGCGGAACTGACTGCCGGCTACCACGCTGAGTCCTCAGACAAACGGAGCCAAACAGCAGAACCGCCACACACCTGTCTGATATACCACTAATCCATGAGTGGTGGTGTGTGCAGTACATGTTACTGGCGATGTGCTCAACTATAGTGGAGCTGACAATCGCGCAGCATGCAATCATGATGCATGACACTAAGCATAGTCATAAACTGATCAGCATAACCATATCCATATATGTATAATATAGGTACCACAGTATCAGTGAGTCAAATCCACGAATCTAGGGTATACAGATCCTCTATGGTATAACAACCTAGATCCTAAACATATCCTCCTTCCATAACATATGTACCAACAATATACACAGATCAAAGAATCAGAGTCTAGGTACACGAATCATATATGATATACAAATAGAGGTACACAAGCCAGGTATGGTATAAAAACCTAAGTATCAGATATTCTAGATACACCTGCCAGAAATAAAATCCAGAACCTAGTCCTAACCTCAGTAGAGCATGGTATGTCACTCTAGAAACTAAGATACTCATGGTAATAAAGTACTCATGGCAATAAGATACTCATGGTAACAAATCACGAGATATAAGCACGGATACATAACAAGCGACAAACCTAACATGCTATGGATATCAAACAGTGACATACCAAAGACAAACATGTTCATTGCTTGCAGCTATAAAGTACTATGCATATCCAAATGACGATATCATAAAAGATAAGTCAAGAGGTACCCGCCTCCGATATAGATCGAATCGAACCAATCCGATGTCGAGACGCCCAATCTCGAATCACAGTCCTGTAACAATATGATATACGGATTTAGCTAATTACATATAAATTAATTAGCTAAATCATACCCCCGAGAAATTAACCTAAATCCAAATCCAATTATATATATGTATCAATTCATACCTAAAACAACATGTATCAAGAGCGTGCCAACTAAATCCATAAACTAAACCCTTACCTTACTGCTGCAGGATGGGGTTATTGCCGAAATCAAAAACACCCCACAATATATAAAACCTCACCAATTCGTGACCTAGATTAGCAGCAAAGAAGAACATGAACTGCGATCTAGCCACAACCCTAATTCCACAGCTAGGTATGGCCCTTACCTTCAAGATTCGGCTAGGGCAGAGAAAATATGGGTCGGCACTAGGGCTGAGGAGCGGCAACAAGTGGCAGCGTCGGCTGTGGTGAAAACAGGAGTGCTAGGGCAGAGGCGACTGCGCTGCTCTGGTCCAGTGAGGCAGCGGCTTCGGCAGGGTTCCGTGGCGGCCGGCTGTCGGCTGTGGTGGCGGCGCGAGGTGGCTTGGGCAGAGGCGCCTGTGTGCGGCTCGGGAGGAAGAGGGAAAGCCATTCTGCCGGAAATGGCTAAGGCACAGGGGGTGCGGCGCTGGCTCTGTGTGTCGTCGACGGCTAGGGCACCGAGACAAAGAAGAAGTGAGGAGATGGGTCGGCGGCGGCGCTAGAGCACGACGACGGCGATGTCGGGCAGAAGGGTGGGTCGCAAGGAATGATGAGAAGAGAAGGGAGGCGGCTGGTATCGGCGCAGAGGAAGAAACCGCCGGCACCGGCGGTTAGGGCTTTTGGCGTCGGGTTCGGTAGTGAGGGAGAAGTGAGGTGCAGGTGAGGGCTCGGGGAAAAGAATAAGAGAAAAAAAAAAGAAAAACAAAGGAAAAAGAAAAGAAAAAGGAAAAGAAAATAAATCTTTTCCTTATTAAAATAGGGTAGCCTAAATAGGCTTTTCCGGGTCCCGTTTTTATCCCCGTGAACTCGTCCGTACGAGCTCCGAAAAATTCCCAAAAATTCCAGAAAATTCCAGAAAATTCCCTTATTAATATTCGCCTATTTTCGGTATTTTACATTCTCCCCCACTAATAAAAATTTGGTCCCCAAATTTCGTTATCTACCATCAGCAAGTACTAACAACAGATATAGAGTATAAATGCTGAACGGTAAATAAATCACAAACCTCAAGTGAAAAGATGGAGATATCGAGCTCGGATCGTATCCTCGAGCTCCCAAGTAGCCTCCTCGTCTGAATGATGCTGTCATCCGACTTTAACCAGCCGAATAGTCTTGTTCCGCAACTGACGCTCTTTCCGGTCGAGAATCCGTACCGGAACTTCCTCATAAGTAATGTCAGACTAAACTGGAACTGAGATATATATCAGTACATGTGTCGGGTCGGGTATGTATCTCCTCAGCATAGACACATGAAATATGTCATGAACTCCTGCCAGGAACGGTGGTGGTGTTAACCGGTAAGCTACCGCTCCAATCCTTTCCGAGATCTGGAAAGGTCCAATGTATCACGGAGTTAGCTTACTTCTGAAGTCAAATCTCTTTACTCCTTTCGTGGGTGAAGCTCACAGAAATACATGGTCGCCAATAGAGAACGCTAGGGGTCTGCGTCTCCGATCAGCATAACACTTCTGGCGATCCTGCGCCTCTAACATTCTCCGTCTGATAATACGGACCAACTCTTCGTTCTGCTGAGCTCTATGAGGTCCCAACAACTGGGCCTCCCCAACCTCATCCCAAAGGGTGGGTGTCCGATAGGGCCTACCATACAATACTTCAAAACAGTGTCATCTGGATAATCGAATGAAAGCTGTTGTTGTAAGCGAACTCTACCAATGGCAAATAGTCCTCCCAACTGTTTCCAAAATCCAATACACAAGACCTCAGCAAATCCTCTAGTCCGCTCCGACTGTCCATCTGTCCGCGGATGAAAAACTGTACTGAAACGGAGCTAAGTGCCCAAGACCTGCTGCCGACTCTGTCAGAAACGAGATGTGAACCGGGGTCTCTATCCGAAATAATAATCAAAGGGATACTACGTAATCTGATGATCTCTCGCAATACAAATCTGCCAATCGATCCAGGGAATCAATCTCCCGGATCACGAAGAAATGCGCGGATTTGGTTAATCGATCAATGATAACCCAAATCGTGTCATACTTCGTCGTGTCCTCGACAAACCCACCACAAAGTTCATAGTATTATGTTCCCATTTCCACTCAGGAAATAAAAATCCGCTGAAACAATCCGGCAGGTATCTGGTGCTCATTCTTCACCTTCTAACAGACAAGACATCTTGCTACAAAATCTGCGATGTCTTCCTTCACACTGTTCCGCCAATAGGAACGCCTCAAATCTCGGTACATGCGGTTCCACCTGAATGGATCGTAAATCGAGAGCGATGAGTCTCATGAAGTAGCTCCTGCAAGACCAGATAAGACTGGGGTACGCATAATCTACCTCGGAAGTATATAATACCCTCCTCGTCTCGTGTGAACTCGGTCTACTGCCCGGAAGCTATCTGACTGCAAATAAACTGCAAATACTGATCAACAGCCTAGGGCTCTCGGATCCTCGTCCTGATCGATGACTTAGCAACCATGGTAACCAGAATACCCTGCTCTGTCCGTCCCCGCTCCTCAAGGCACAATTCGGAGAATCCCTAAGTCAAGTCTGTGACCACCACTCGATAGCAAGCTAAAGTCCCTCTGGACTTCTTGCTAAGTGCATCAGCAACCACATTAGCTCTCCTCGGGTGATAACTAATGGTACAACCATAATCCTTCAGGAACTCCATCCATCTCCTCTGTCGGAGATTAAGTTCCTGCTGAGTGAACAAACATTTGAGATTCTTATGGTCAGTGAGAATCTCAATTGTAACACCGCACCGATAATGCTGCCAAATCTTCAAGTCAAACATACTGGCGTTCAGTCACAAGTCATGTACTGGTAATTCTCCTCATACTCCCTCAACTACCGAGAAGTAGGAGACTACCCTACCGTGCTGCATCAAAACAGCGCTCAACCCTGTAGAGATGGGTCGGTATAGAGCACGAATCTGTCCTCTCCGGAAGGTAAAACCAAAATCGAAGCCGACACTAGTCTCAGCTTCAGCTCCTGGAAGCTGGTCTTGAAATCCTCAGTCCAATTAAACTTCACACTCTTCCTGGTCAGGCGTGTAAGTAACATAACAATCCGTGAGAAACCCTCAACGTATCTCCGGAAATATAGAGCCAAACAAAGGAAGTTGCGAGCCTCTTCTATAGACTCCGTCTACTCCCCACAGTAACAACCTCGATCTCCTGTGGAACCACGGTATACTCCTACCAGTGACCGTGTGTCCCAAACATCATCACAACAGACAACCAAAACACGCACTACTGATCTTCGCATATAGATGTTCTCGTCGAAACATCTCTAGATCTATGCAAAGGTGATGCACGTGTCTCACCTCGGATCCGTAATAAATCACAACATCGTCAACAAAGACAATGGGCACAGATCCAAACATCCTGGGAATACTAAAATCATCGAGTCCATGATAACATCTAGGGCTCCGTAAGCTCTACTGGTAAAACCAAAACACATCATGTCTGTATCACAGACATTCCTAACCATAAGATCCTCAACAATAAACAGATCTAATCACCAACGATATACAATCACCAAAGAATAGAACCTCCAGTGTGAGAGCAATGCTCTATCACACGAAATACCACATATGTGGGAGCAACGCTCTACCACAAGAAATCCTCCATATGTGGGAGTAACACTCCACTACAAATAATCCGAAATATGTATCTGCAATAAATATGGGAGAATACTCCGCTACAAGCGATCCGTAATATGTGGGAGCAACGCTCCACTACAACAATCCATAACATAAGTGGGAGCAACGCTCCACCACAAACAATACATAAGTGCCCAAAGCACCTAACTATCCAGCTAGAGACTGCACGAGATCTCTCTACCACAGATCACTGTGGGTAGCCTAGGGTATAATCACCTAGTAAGCAATCAAATTCATAGTCAACTCTATCATCATCCTAGTGGGTCGGTCACCCACTAATAAGAGAATTAGTTGACAGGGTAATACAACAAATATCATAATGTAGACATTTAACATTTTACATTTAACATAGGTAGAATTATCATGATGCTACCAACCATACATCTAGCACACGTGCACACACAACATATGTATGATCGACATAATCCTCCAATTATTATACACCAAACACACACACAAATCAGGTATATTCAGTATGATACCTCCAGCAATACCTACCGAACACGTGTGCAAAAATCAATTTAGATATAATCAACAATACACTTCCAATAATACTCACAACACATACCAAATGAGTATAATCACTTAATACTTCCAATAAAGCCTAATAAACATAAGTGTACTCACAAATCACACATAATCAACAAGATACCTCATATACCACACCAAACACATATATACCCACACTATCCACAAATGAACTATCCATCATAGAACTCCTTCAACTCATAACAATCATATGTACACTTCATAGATATGCATAATCAGCATATTTAATCCAATCTATCACACCAACCCTATGCCATCTTCGAAGTTATCCAATTAGGTACAAACAGTCTAAAATTACAGTACCCATGGAATAGGATACTTCGATCCTCTATCGACTGACCAAATCATCAATAGTATATGGCTAATCCAATCCTTTCCCACGTCAGGATAAGCTAGATACTCGATGTGCTCAAGATATCCAACTAACCACGAATAATTCAAGATTCAAACATCTAGAAGTACAGTAGGTCAATCCCCTACTGTTCGGGTCAACAAAACTAATCGGTCATCTACTAACTAATCAAGAATAAATAAAGCCTCTACAAGCATCTAAGGTAAATCGATCACGACTACCTAAGTCAACAAACGTCAATCTATCTTCTACTGACCGATCTAACAAGAGTAAATCAATTATCTACGGATGAAATTAACTAAGATAACATGGTATACTACTGGCTAGGTCATCATAAAGATATAAATACTATCCACTACCCAGCTAATAAAAGCAGAGGCCGGTATGTGCCTCAATCTGCTAACCAACTGGTAATAACATAAGCTAAAAAAAACTACTGGTGTACGATATGATAAATCACCAGAAACTGTAACCCTTAATCTCTATCAAGGTCGATCATCATCAGGGTTTTACCTAATACACAAAATATCTACTATCTCAACTAGACAGGTACTAGTAAAGAGTGCTAATACATGTCACAAACTATAATAATCAACGGTGCATATACTAACAAAAAGGTAGGATAACAGTATACCAACATACCTCCTATAGCTTGGAGATGTCCTGCTGCTGCCAGGTCCCAAAGCCCGAAAAGTCACATCGAGAAAACCAAATCACGAAAAACCTCAACACGAAAAACAACAATCAAGTATTGCCTACCTGACTCTGATACGAAAATCCAAAACACGTAGCAAGTATCGTATACCTGCTCTGATACCACTAAATTGTCACGCCCCGGAGGAGTCCCAGTCCGAAGAAATTTCGGCAGCACCTCCCCTGTACGGCGGACAATCTGAAACTTTCTACATACACAATATACATCAGCACAGGCAGCTGGAACAAAATATAAAACACAGCAGAAAAATGATAGAAATCCAAATACATGACTGCTAGCCGGCTAGGCTTACACCACACAACATCACAATACTCCGGGAAACAAAACCGGAACACAAAGTCAACTATACACATACCATACACCACGATAAACATAAACAAAATGCGAAGACTAGTCTTCTAATGTGATGTGGGGACTGGCAGTCAGGATACTCTAAGCGACTCCATAAACAACCTGCTACCTGAAAAAGATAGTGTCAACGGGGGTGAGTTCAACAACTCAGCGAATACCAATGGACATGAGTAGTAAGATATATCTAACAGTAACAAACATGGAATACAACTTCCTAATCATATATAGGGAATATGCAAAACTGAAAGGTAACTGAGGAAGCTGTACTCACCAGGAACTCCTATCCAGACAAAAGGGTCGTCAAACCGAAAGTGTCAATAATCCTGTATGCAGGTCAAAAGTATGTATCCAACCAAAATGCAGCAACCAAATGCAGCAAACACAATCATAAAAATATAAATGCATCAATGCATATGATGCTAATGATGCTTCCTGGTCACCCCTGACGCCAGTCAGTCATCTCACACACAAATGGTGAGACCGAGTGGGTAGGGCTGTGACAACCGTCATCACTACTCCTGATGAGTGACCGAGTGGACGGGATGCTGTCGGAGTACTCCTGTCCTGTGACCCCAAATCATAAATGGGGGAGCTCAATGCTCTCATCTCCCGGTACACGATGACGGGGAGGTATCTCTGCCGGCTACCACGCTGAGTCACCTGACCAACGGAGCCAAACAGAGTCCACCGTCTGCCGGCTACTACGCTGCTACACTAAATGTCAGGAGCCAAACAGAGCGCGGAGCCAAACAGCAGAACCGCCACACACCTGTCTGATATACCACTAATCCATGAGTGGTGGTGTGTGCAGTACATGTAACTGGCGATGTGCTCAACTATAGTGGAGCTGACAATCGCGCAGCATGTAATCATGATGCATGACACTAAGCATAGTCATAAAATGATCAGCATAACCATATCCATATATGTATAATATAGGTACCACAGTATCAGTGAGTCAAATCCACGAATTTAGGGTATACAGATCCTCTATGGTATAACAACCTAGATCCTAAACATATCCTCCTTCCATAACATATGTACCAACAATATACACAGATCAAAGAATCAGAGTCTAGGTACACGAATCATATATGATATACAAATAGAGGTACACAAGCCAGGTATGGTATAAAAACCTAAGTATCAGATATTCTAGATACATCTGCCAGAAATAAAATCCAGAACCTAGTCCTAACCTCAGTAGAGCATGGTATGTCACTCTAGAAACTAAGATACTCATGGTAATAAAGTACTCATGGCAATAAGATACTCATGGTAACAAATCACGAGATATAAGCACGGATACATAACAAGCGACAAACCTAACATGCTATGGATATCAAACAGTGACATACCAAAGACAAACATGTTCATTGCTTGCAGCTATAAAGTACTATGCATATCCAAATGACGATATCATAAAAGATAAGTCAAGAGGTACCCACCTCCGATATAGATCGAATCGAACCAATCCGATGTCGAGACGCCCAATCTCGAATCACAGTCCTGTAACAATATGATATACGGATTTAGCTAATTACATATAAATTAATTAGCTAAATCATACCCCCGAGAAATTAACCTAAATCCAAATCCAATTATATATATGTATCAATTCATACCTAAAACAACATGTATCAAGAGCGTGCCAACTAAATCCATAAACTAAACCCTTACCTTACTGCTGCAGGATGGGGTTATTGCCGAAATCAAAAACAACCCACAATATATAAAACCTCACCAATCCGTGACCTAGATTAGCAGCAAAGAAGAACATGAACTGCGATCTAGCCACAACCCTAATTCCACAGCTAGGTATGGCCCTTACCTTCAAGATTCGGCTAGGGCAGAGAAAATATGGGTCGACACTAGGGCTGAGGAGCGGCAACAAGTGGCAGCGTCGGCTGTGGTGAAAACAGGAGTGCTAGGGCAGAGGCGACAGCGCTGCTCTGGTCTCAGAGGCGCCTGTGTGCGGCTCGGGAGGAAGAGGGAAAGCCATTCTGCCGGAAATGGCTAAGGCACAGCGGGTGCGGCGCTGGCTCCGTGTGTCGTCGACGGCTAGGGCACCGAGACAGAGAAGAAGTGAGGAGATGGGTCGGCGGCGGCGCTAGGGCACGACGACGGCGATGTCGGGCAGAAGGGTGCGTCGCAAGGAATGATGAGAAGAGAAGGGAGGCGGCTGGTATCGGCGCAGAGGAAGAAACCGCCGGCACCGGCGGTTAGGGCTTTAGGCGTCGGGTTCGGGAGTGAGGGAGAAGAGAGGTGCGGGTGAGGGCTCGGGGAAAAGAATAAGAGAAAAAAAAAAGAAAAACAAAGGAAAAAGAAAAGAAAAAGGAAAAGAAAATAAATCTTTTCCTTATTAAAACAGGGTAGCCTAAACAGGCTTTTCCGGGTCCCGTTTTTATCCCCGTGAACTCGTCCGTACGAGCTCCGAAAAATTCCCAAAAATTTCCAAAAATTCCGGAAAATTCCCTTATTAATATTCGCATATTTTCGGTATTTTACACCAGGACGCATCATTGGCATCATATGCATGATGCATTTATTGCTTGTGTTTGTGCTTGCTGCATTTATATGCTGTATATTGTTTGGACGCCTATGTTTGATATGCATACAGGATTTCTATGCCACTCGGGTTGTTTGTCCTTATACCCAGGTCCTGGTTAGTACAGTTTTTCTCCTGTTTACTTCAGTTGCATTTTATCCTTTTATATCAGGAGACTGTACGCATGATTAGTGCTAGATGTTATTTCTCTACTTTGCATATCAGTTGTACCTGTTGAGTGTTGGACTCACCCCGCCTCCATTGTTGATATTTTTCAGGTTGATGCTGTCAGGAGAGAGTTCCAGTTGCTAGTCCCTGCAGATCTCAAAGATATTGTTGGTCTTTTGGTTTTCTTACTTAGATTATGCTAAACTTGTTCTTGTTGATGGTATAGACATTGTATGGATTTTGTGATGTCGATGGATTTTTATTCGATATGTTTTACTACATGCCTGCTGGACGGCAGAAGAGGTGAGTTTGTCGGATTTGTGTTTTATGGGTGTAGTGGAGTAGGGTTGGTTTCGAGTCGTGGTATTACTGTTTTGTTTACTTATATATAAACTGTGTGGATGTTTGTGTGGTTGTATTTTATTATTGCTTTTATTCCAGCCGCATGTGGCTGAGGTATATGAGGATGTAGAAAAGTTTCAGATTGTCCGCCATACAGGGGAGATGCTGCCGAAATTTCTTCGGACAGGGACTCCTCCGGGGTGTGACATCACTCCCTTCCATGTGCATCTCAATCAAACAAATGGTATCAGAGCAGGTTCTACTCTGAATTTGTGCAACCACCAATCAAGCTGGGGGAACCATTATTTTTCAGATTTCTATTTTTCGTAGCTTATTTGAATTGGTAAAATTTACCTTTTCAAATAATTCATTCTCATTCAATTTTCACTCAAAATTGGTACAAGACCACTCAAGTTGTCGACATATTTCTTTTTCTCAAATACTACCAATTCAAGACCAAGTCTTGGTACCTCTTTCTAGTTTTCTTTTTCAGCAATCAAATGACCCAACTTGAGGGATTCAGCACCGCTCGTCCTCCTCTCTTCAACGGAAATGACTTTCCATACTGGAAGAAGAGGATAGAAATTTACTTGAAGATGGACATCGAACAATGGTTCACCATCCGACGAGGGTACCGAGAGCCTATAGATGAAGCAACAAATGTACCACTCGATCCAAAAAGATAGAGTCATCGGCCCACCAGGACTTTCCCTCGATCTTTGATCCTCCAAACCTATCGATCTTCTCCACCAAGTGTTGAATCCTCTCGACCCACTTGGTCTTTCCGCCTGACTTCAACGATCTGCTAAGTCATTCCTGCCTAGTCGCGACTAGGGTTTTTCCGATTGAATAAACAACATGCATACTCAGTTAACTTGTTAGATCACCACAATACTTAACTTGAACTTTTGACAACATCAAAACTCAAGTTTGATGCTAGTGCACCCTGCACCAACAGTTATCACTTACTCAACAAAGTATTTAGTAAGGTGGTAATGAAAATCTCATACGAGCATATGATAGGTAATGCTTAGCATTAGACATTTACATGCTTGGATTTGTCTATCTAAGGCTAGGCTCTATAGGCCTAACTCGAAAGAAAACTAGATTCAAGGATCATTGGTTGTCATTTTGTGAAATACTCTAAAAAGTCAAGGGGCTTAAAGTTATATAACTCCTTTAGTAAATCTTTTTTCAAAATGGATAATGTCAAATTCATTGAGGATGGTGAGAACACCAGAGTTAGGAAAATATAATTTGAAAAGAGCATTATATTGATTATCCTACTATGATGACTAATATTATAGTTGATAGTGAAATGATAATCATTTCATATATAGTTGAAGTTACACAATCAGCAGGAATAGTTGACCACGATATTTCCATGTCACCTCCAATGCAAATAGAGGGCACATTAGCTCAAATAGAGGAAAACCCCCCCCCCCCCCCCTCGATTGAGAATGGCTCACAACCACCAAAAGTACAAGTGCTACTTAGGAGATTCACTAGGGAAAGGAGATCTATAATATATCATGATTATATATATCTCCAGGAGCTTGAGTTCGACATAGAATTGGAAGGTAGTCCTACATCTTTTCATGAAGTCAAACAATGCCCTCATTCAAAAAATGGATTAAAGCCATGAGGGAAGAAATGAAGCCTATGGTTGACAATGATATTAGGGAACTTATCAAATTGCCTAAAGGGATGAAACCTATTAGATGTAAATGAATATTTAAAATCAAACAAGATTCATAGGGCAATATCAAAAAATATAAGGCTAGCCTCATTTCCAAGGGATTCAATAAAAAGGAACATATTGATTATAAGGAGACTTTTTTTTACCCATTTTAACGAAAAACTCTCTTAGGACAATAATGGCTCATTATGACTTAGATCTATGTTGGTGCGGGAAGCATCAGACGATTAAACATGGATTTTGATTATATCAAAGGGTCCAAAGTTAAGTTGACTTATGATTTAACAAGATTGATTGAGCTTGCAGGAAAAATCTAAGTTGTCTTAGGCAAAAGTCCTAGTGGATTCTAGGCAGGTGGAAAACCTTAGGGGGTGGTAATCCTAGGTCATAGGGGCGATAACCCTAGGTGATGGAAAGTCCTAGCTACGGTTATGCAGGTGGAAAACCCTAGGGGGTGGTAACCCTAGATCCTAGGGGATGGTAAATCTAGGTTATGGACAACCCTAAATGGAGGTAATCTTAGGTCCTAAAGGGTGGTAACCCTAGATGAAAAATTCAATCAATCTGGAGGACTGGTCTAGCAATAGATAACTTCTTTTGAGCTAAGTAGGTGAGGACGCGTTCCCTTATGAGGGAATAGTAGGCGTCGGTTCGACCTAGGGTTTCCAAAGGAAATCCAAAGTCAAAACCAGATAGTCTGAAGGTTGTCAAAAGTTATTTTACTTAATTAATTATTTTTTATCTAACTCTATTTTGCAGGAGACTAATACTTTGTTGCAAGGTTAGATTCCACCTTTATCGGTCGACCGAACGTTTGAATCGGTCGACTGAACCCTAGTTGAGCAGGATCAGATTTTCAGAGATCAGACCGAGTTCGACTAAGGGATCGGTCGACCTAACCTCGGGATTGGTCGACCGAACCGAGGATAAGCGGTGACGTGGTCGAGCCGAATTGATCAGACCAAATGAACTGGGGATCAGTCGACCGAACGGTAGGATCGATCGACCGAACGAACAAACTCTATCCGAGCAGCAGAACTAGGATTAGAAAGCTGACCGATCCAAGTCAAGTCAAGACGTGATCCCAAGATTAGGGGATCTGGATCAAGTTTGAGGAGGCTATAAAAAGAGGTCTCGGCCAGCTCTTCAAGGCAACCGAAAATCAAACTACTTGTGCTCCTGTGTGCTACAACGAAACGCTTCAACAACGCTCAACTGCTACGCCAACAATTGACATTCCTTTCCAACACCTTTGTATTGTCGGTAACTTAGTTTTAATATTGCAATTGTAATTGATCTTGTAAAGATTTCTCAAGCTTATAGTGATTGCCCATTGAAAGCACTCTCACGTTCGGGCCTTGGAGTAGAAGTTGTCATAGGCTCCGAACCAAGTAACTCTTGGTGTTTGCGATTGTGCTCTTTGTCTCTTTACTTTCCATTGCATTCTTACTCTGTGTTTTTTGAAAGGAATGAGAAAACCACGCGTGCTATTCACCCCCCCCCCTCCCCCCTCTAGCACGTCTATGATCCTATAAGCTCTACCAAATGGATATTAAGATTGTATTTCTCAATAGAAAATATTGAGAAAACTATATACATGGTGCAGTCGAAGAATTTTTAAATTGAGAAATTCAAAGCACCTAATATGTAGATTAAGGAAGTCCATTTATGATCTAAAGTAGTCATCTCATCAATCATATCAAAAATTTGATCAAATGATTTTTTATATAATTTTAAGAAGAATTTCATTGATCAATGTTTGTATATAAAGTTCAGTGGGAGAAACTTTATTATACTTGTTCTTTATATAAACGATATTTTATTGACTAGTTATGATAAAGGTCTACTATAAGAATCCTAATCATTTATATCAGGTGAATTCAAAATGAATGACCTTGGTAAAGCATCTTGTGTTTTAGGCATATAGATTTGTTGTGATTATTCAAGAGGCACACTTGAACTTTTATAAAAAGTTTGTATTGAAAAAGGTGCTCATTCGGTATGATATATAGAATTGTGCTTCTAGTGACACATCTATGTCAAAGGGTGATATATTTAGCTTGAAATAATGTCCATGCCATGAACTTGAAATAAATGAAATACAATAATTCCCTTATATATATCGGCAATAGAGAGTGTGATGTATGTTCAAGTATCTACGCACTTAGATCTTGTATTCATAGTGGACATTTTAAGAAGATGTTTGACTAACCCTACAATGCATTGAAAAGCATGTAAAGAGGGTTATGTAGTATTTGCAAAGAACTAAGAACTACATGCTTACTTATCAGAGATTTATTTGGATGCTATTGGATATTCATACTCTGATTTTGTTAGATACTTGAATAGTAAGAAGTCAATCTCAGGTGATGTCTTTATGCTAATAGAAAGGGTTATATCATGAAAAAACATCAAACAGACACTTATAATCATTTCTATGATGAAGGTAGAGTTTATAGCCCGCTATAAAGCATCCAACCATGGGATATAGATTTGGAATCTTATCACAGGATTATAGGTCATTGGGAGCATTGACAAGTCATTGAAGATCAAATGTGATAATAAAGATATATAATTATATTCCAAGAATAACTGTAGTTCGTCGAAGTATAAATTAATCGATAGAAAAATTTTAGCGATTAAAGAACGAGTTCAAAGTAGTTTGGTAATAATAGAGCATATAAGAATAGATTATATGTTGGCGGATCCGTTGACAAAGGGTCTGTCGCCCAAGATATTTCATCAGCATATGCAGAATATGAGATTTTTCTTTTTGATGAAGTACTCATTTAATATGAGTCTGTATTTGTTGTAATGCTCTATATTAATAAATACATATATTTTTATGATTTATTATACGTACTAAAGTGTATTAATACATGTGTATACAATTTTTAAATATTTGAAAAATAAAGACATGATGATTTACTATTGCAGTTTCCATATAATGCTTGTAAATATGATGTAGGAATCTATTATGAGTTTGAGGTTGAATAACATAAAGTATCAATAAACATGATTTGGGCCATGTTTGGGTCATAAGGAGTACCAACTAAGAATGGACATGTACAAATCACATTTTGTGTCATTCTCATGCTACACATCTACATTAGATCTATATCGTTAATGAAGTTGGTACTGTAATTATTATTGGATCTTATTACAATTTAGGTAATTCTGACTTCTTTAGTCTTGTACTAATGAAATTAATGGATCGGATTATTTAAAGAGGTATTTAACCCATAAAATTTTGACATTGTTAAGGTCAACTAAGGTATTGTGTCTTATATATAACGTTACATATAGTCGAAGTGGAAGATTGATCGGATTAAATCATCATTTGGTGGGCTTCATATGAATCAATAAACACATAATTTCCATTAAAAATTAAACCTTATTAAGCAATCTAATACATGGTGTTCTAGAGGGGATTTAAATTATCGGATGTGAATAATCCAGTAATCCGGTTTGTTGACATTGATGGGATGTTAATGGTATGAGTTCAATACGGGAATGGTCTTGTAGGATGAGCTTGTATAAGAAGAGGAAGTATCAACATTCATTTGAGCGTATTATGTTGAATTGTTGAGATTTTTCCTCCTCTGCTCCTCTACCCATTGAGATGAGACTTCAATTGTTGTCCAACTCTTGCAGAAGACTTTCCGCTGCCTTGCAAGAACTCTATTTAGCGATAAGTAAGGAACAATGACATTAACTTTGGATTCAGGTTAGTCCTTTATCTGTCATTGTTTTGATATATATGCAATTTGCATCTTCATAATCTACAAACTTTTATTTATCATGTGTTAACTATGAAAATATTTTTTTAAAAAAATTATACAAAATTGCCACTTGGGCCACAATAGTTTAGCCAAAGGTGACAGCATATATGAAATCAAGGGAGACACTGGTACCGGAAATTATGACAAGAGAGCTCTGTTGCATTTGCCAAACATGCTGCATGGGTTGCCCCTGCAGGCTCTGCCTTGTATTCCCCACCTTCACATGCTCTTTTTAATGGCCTACGCTTCATATTATTGCCATCAGATCAAATCTCTCTCTCTTGTTTCATCATCATCTCATTATTATTATTTCTTTCTCTTTCATGAGGACAGACAATTACTAAGGATATGAAGGTGCTGCATGATATAAATTTTGTTTTTTGTTATCTATTTTGCCGCGACGTAGAACTCAGATTCTATGAATGGGAGATGATCATATGAACATCAAGGCAAATAGTACACTGAAAGGTACTTTGTGTTAGTGGTTTCGAGACCACAGAACAATACGCCCTTAATGGCGATAGAACAATACACCATACATCGTCATGAGCACGTTAAAACAGTGTCTTTTGTGGCCTTTCAGAAAGCAACAACTCAGTGATGCTCCCCTGAGGTTATGGAGTCTCATTCCTTGAATGCAACACTCAACAGCCAGGCTAGGAGTGTTTAATTTTGATGCATAAATCACATACAAGATAGGCGACATTTGGTAAGCGAGAATATTATAAAAGAATGTGATTGGTCTCTCTAGCTAGCTAGCTTGTTTAGTGTGTCTATAGTTTACTCCATCTTTTAGGTTTCGACACACTTTGGATTACTTGACATGAATTCTAGCATGTACTGATCCAGCTAGCCTAATCTACACTAACAAATTTATCAACATGACTATTTAATCAACACATTTAACCCTCCTAGCATGTTCAGTTTGATTTTCCTACCCAACCCAAAACAACCCAAACAACCTTATCAATTCAATTGACTCAATAGGCCAACTAGCTACGTAAATCCACTTAGTTCACTTGGCGGCTCGATCGATATTTGTATCTTGATTGACCTAATCAATTTGATGGGTGTGATCATTCTATCTAGCTTAACTGAGCTCATGAATTATATTCGTCAACCCAATTGATCCACTATCCTATTTGTACTACTTGACTAGTCTACACTACTTGACCATCTAAAATAGTCTACCCAACAACTCAATAGTTCTGATGGGATCACTTGTCCTGTAAGGTCACTTTACTCAATTAGCTTGACTAATCTTATACTTAGTCGAAATAACCCACTTGGTTGATATCTTATCCCAAATTTGAAATGATTAGAGCCATTCAATAGTATCACATTATGCTTAAGATTATCTCACATCATAGTCAATTTATAATTAAAGCAATGATATTATTAATATATAACTTTATTTCAATATTCTAATTATATAGAAAAAAGAGTAATTCTATTAAATAATATAGAATTATATTTATAGTTTTTTATTAATATTTAATTATCTTTAGGCCACTATTATTTACAATTTTTAACTAGCATTTTGCTCATTATCAAATGACCCTAGATAGGTGGAACAATTAAAACACATGCTTGGATTGTTAATGAGATTTGGATTTTTACATTTACAAATGATTTTGTAGATCCAAACTCCTTCCTTTACTACCTCTATAATTGCAATGTGCTCAACTTCTATTGTTAAGTCAACTCACTTTTATTAAACTCTTTCAACTCACTTTACCTCTATTTAGATAGAAAATATATCTTGATTTTGACTGAAAGGCATCATGGTTAGTTTGAAAATTTACATCCATGAAACCCTACACAATGAGTTCTCCTTCTCCATCGATCTCCATACACTAATAATTGATTCTTAGTCCTTTTAAAGTACTTCAGGATATCCTTAACTATAGCCGAGTAATCTTCATCAAGGTTTACTTAATATAAACTACATATTCGCGAAGTATAAGCCATATCAAGCCTCGTACATATTATGACATAAAATTAATCATATTATTATAGCATAGAAGATCTCATTGTTCTCTCTTTTGAGGCACAATATGCTTTTAGAAAGAGTTGTCGTATCGAATCTATTTAGTACCTTGTCAATGTACAAATTATAGGAGTATTTTAGTATCTTATTAGACATATCCCTATAATTCCTTATATCTAATATATATATATATATGTTATCTCTCTTAGATTTTTCATGAAGAATCTCACTAAGGAATGTACTTTGACATATTTAGATCTATATCTCTTAGGCTCCCTACAACTCTTTTTTTTTTTTTTTTTTTTTTGAGGAAAAGGAGTTGTGACAACACCTTGTGATTATTCCTTAATTAACTAGTTCCTCAATTGACACTTCGACTTGTGGTTCAACTTCAACCTCTTCAAGCTAATGATCTTTCTCTGACTGACTCTTTCAACTAAGTATTCCTTTTCAAGGAGCATTTGAGTGGTGAGAAATTATCACTTAATTTTTCTACGAGTGGTAGGTTTTCCATGAGCATCTAACACATAAGCACTTATATAATTTGTGTCAATTTTATCACCGTTCATGCATTTGAAATACACTTCACAACACCATATTCTAAGGTATGAAAGGTTCAATTTCTTCCCCTTCCATATCTTATGTTCAATAGAATCTTAGGACAAATCTATTGATAATATGTCTCATATAGTCTTCAATTGTGTATCCCACCACTACAAGAAAAAAAAATTGAAAGACAACATTTTTTATGCATTGTCTATGTGACTGAAAAAATATTGTTAAAAGTCTATTCAAAGATAACGCATAAAAAACATTATCATTTTTTTACAAAAACAATACTTTTATAACACTTAAAATACTTTATTTTTTTTTTACAAAAATAACGTTTTTGCAACTCTTAAAAAGCATTGCTATTTTTTAAAAAGACAATGCTTATACAACAGAATAAAAGCGTTATCTTTTTAGCAAAGACAATATTTTTTAATGGATAAAAAATATTATCTTTTTTAAAATATAATTTTTTAGTAAAAGATAAATCTATTTACAAAATCATTGTCTATTATATTTACTTCATGAATTACTTAATTAAACTCTTATAAATAATACTAATTAAAATATCATAAAAGTACAACTGATCAATCGTCTTACTATTGAACTAGAAATGTATCATACAATTTAAATAGAAAATATGTGCATATAATCCATAACCTTCGGGTTCATGTTAAATCTATATAAAAGAAAAAATCCTGCATATTAATTCTAACATATCTTACTTCTGAAAAATAAAATATCTCTGGTCTTTAAATCTTATATTCTCTTGTATTTTTTTTAACATTCATAATACCTTTTGAAAGATATCTCTGATATTCTTCTCAGATTCTCTTATATATGTACATGTTGATTAACTCTGGTCCCTTCACATTCAAAAAATTCAGTGAGCATTCTGTTGCACAACTTTTGCCAACAATGTCTAAAAATGAAATGGATACTTGCACCAATAGCAGAAGTTCTTGGTTACAACTAGGAAGACAGGTAAATTCCAAAAAACATTCTAATGGAAGAAAGGTAAAACTTATAGGTTACAACTAGGAATAGTCTTTGTCTGTTCAAGTTCACAACTTCTACTAGAAACTGAATAGTAGAAGTGCAAATAAAAATCTAATATTATTCTTGCACCAATAGCATTATGTACGCAATCAAGTTTCCACAACAAACTAAAAAAGCAAGTCAAACATGCTTATGGATAAAGGCATTTGTTAAGGCAGCGGATATTTTTAGCACAACTAAACAATGATTTAAATACAACCAATACACTCACCATAGACCAACGATTTTAGATTAGCACACCACCTAAATCATTTAATCAAAACTAATTATTTTCCAACAACTACAATGGTAAAAACCCTCAAGGGAAGCCTCACATGAGGAAAGCGATCCTACCTTAATCAATGAAGCTTGTTGGAATATGTAAGAGTATCAAAGAACTCTTTGATACAGTTGCTGCCCCAAACTTGAAGATAATATTCGAACATCAACCACAAGGGCTGCCCAAATATAGCATGGTATTAGAAATCTCTAATAACGGTCTATGCACATCTTAAGAAACGAGAAGGGATAGCTTAGCTTTGAGGGTAGACACGTTAAACAATATTGTAGCTGAATTGCTACGGGTCTCCATGTTTCCAGAGTTAAGTGCCTCAATAAGCAAAGCAACTGCTTCGACGTTATCACCGACAATCTTCTTATTGCTTTCATGGATCAAAAGGTTAAACATCATCGTCACAGTATCCTCCTGCACCTGCAGGTCACAATTCAATCCCGGGACAGAAAGAACAGACCCCAAATGTGATATTGCATTTGGGTTCTCCCCCACCAATGCACAAAATGATTCATTTTGCTTGTTGAGAAGGCGGAGCTCTCTAACTGCTTGCTTTTGTTCTGGAATGGAGGAGGAGGAGGAGGATACTTTGTCAAGGATCTTACGAAGTGCATTTCGCTCATTTCTAGTATCAACCTTATTGCTCATGATCTTGTGGAGGGAGTGTGACATCATGTTCAATGTGCCATTGGGAGATCAGCTGCATACGAGATGATTGGGGGTGAGTGTGAAGTCGGATAGAACTTGTTGAGTTTGTGGGCATGTTCTATTACCGAAATTGAACCATTCCTGAATGAAAAGCCTGTCATGGGTTTGCAAAAGGCATCAATCGTAGTAACACAAAAATAGCAGAGCCACTAAAAATCCAACCTTCACAAACAGAAGCAACAAATGTTTATTGGATGCAAAGGAACAAACATTTGCAACAATATATAAGCACAACTTTATTGTCATTGACCCAAACAAATTTCAATTACAAGGAAACGCAAATAAGATTTTCAATTATAGAGTAGGATTATCTCTACACATGAAAATCAATGCATTCTAAGCATATAGAACTAGAACTGACTAACTTCTACATCAAGTTTTAGAAATTGTTCTTTGACACTTTGATCCATAATTCAACCCGAAAAGGATTAGAGAAATCTTTCTTTGGATAAAAGTAAAATATAGGTTAAGTGGAAATTTACCTAAAGGTGGGCAATTGGCAAGTCTTCTTCTATTGCTTTTCTTTAACTGAAGTAAAATACCAAAATGATACATAGAGTTGGAAGATAAGCAGAACCCTACGTTTTACACTTGTCAATTGACATAAACTCACAGGAAATCCCATTTGAAAAACAGCGACTAACACAAAAACATACCCACCAGGGAGCAGGAAAAAGGATTGACCTTGGACAAAATAATAAAAGAAAAAAATAAAGGCATAAATCAAATCATCTACCAGAATCTCCCTGATCCTAAAATTCAGATAGTAATGCACAACTTATGAAGAAAGAGGAAAGGGAATTTATGAAAGCAACGTTTCTTCTGCCGCAGAACAAAAATTGATGAATTCGATAAATCTAGACTCCAAAACCATTGATACCTGTTTGGAGGCAAGGATGACAGGATCTCTCATCATCTCAGAGGAGATCGGGCTTAAGAATTGTTGGTCCCGGTATGACCTATAAGAGGGGGTAAATTATCTGTAAAAAATAAAAATACCTTTTCTTATTTTTTGGACTTTGATTAGTAAACACAATTAATTAAAAAAAAATTGAACAACTAAAATAAAAGAGGTGAGGAATTACTTAGTTACAATTTAGGTGGTTGTTAATCAAGACTTTGAAAAATGCTCTACTAGAAAATTTAAACTCCTTTATTGAAGACAGAGTAGCCTCTTACAGATATTCAAAAGAAAGATTAGAAAGTGATTACAAGACTTATAGTTCAGTTGTTGTTTAATTCCAAACTCCAGGGTCTTTTTATAGCTAGCCTCTAGAAAAATCTATCCGTTGCTTGGAGGCACCTCCAAGAGAATCCAAGATGCCTCCAAGAGGATAAACTTTTATCCTCAACTCAACGGTCACTGCTAACGGATATGCTCGGTTGAATGCGCCTTCAATGATCTCAAAGGAGCTTTCGCACTGTTCACGTGAGGCGTCTCCCAAGCCATTAAGATGCCTTCCATGAAGCAGATAAGCCTTCCAGATGAAGGCGCAGAGTGCCTTCGAGCCTCTTGGAGGCGCCTTCCTTAAAACAGATTAGCCTCCAAGCTAATCTTGTTCGCGTAGGTGATGCTCTGGTTAACCAGAGTTGAGCTCATCCAAATCCAACTCCGACCTTCTCCTCGAGTATACTTCCTACACGATTTCTCATCTCTCGAACGTCGTGCAAATCCTTCTCTTCCACCGCTGTACTCTTCTACAGCACCTCGTCCTTCGGATGCAATGAGCCGTCGACTCCCTTCCTGTGTCATCCTTCTCGTTTGCTGCGTCTTCCACTCGATTTCTTGAACTCCTAAGCTCCTACATACTTAGACACAAGGCATCAAAGACAAACAAGACATAACTTAACTCGGTTGACCACATTAAAATTATCACGAGGTAGTTACAATCTTCCTCTTTTAATGTCCATCAACCCGAGTTAAAGTTAGGGTTAAAATAAAATGCAATATAATAAATAAGTGAAGAAAATTTCAATAACACTAATTATTTTGCAAATAAGTATAGGAATAAATTTTCAATTATCTCACTGCCCCCTTAACTTATATCCATTTCTTCCCCTTTGATCACATAAAAAATAAGGAAAAAATAAAATAAATAGTTAGAAAATTTTGATAATTTTTTTAGGGGTGCATAACAAGAATTACCAATAGGGTAATAATTCTCAGAAATAATTTTTTAAAATATTTTATTTTTACTAATTAATTTTATGTTTTGAAAAAAAATAATTTAAAAATTACTTTCTACTTTGACATTTTTTTATTGAATTTAAACAGAATAAGCTTGATCAGAAGAAAAATTTTCACAAAAAAATATTATTTAATTTAATAAAAATGATTTATTTTAGTAAAATGACCTAATTTTCAAAAATAATTTTTTAAACATATATTTTCAACTCTAAAAATTCTACAAATTTTCTTAAATATGTAAAACAGATTGTTTAATGGCAGAAAAATTAAAGTTTCCAAGTTTCTATTTTCTTGAATTTTTAATATTAAAAATTAACATTTTGGAAGATCATTCATAAAATTTTATAATTTATTAAAAATTCTGAAAAAAATTTCCCTCAACGTAAACACAATTGTTCTATTAGTCTAAAAATTTTAATAGAAAATTCAAATAAAATATTATTTAAAAAAATTCTAAGTCAAATAATTTTTATCCTAACAAAAAATTAGGAATTCAATCTAGAAAGAATTATTTAACCCAATATAGGTTCCTATCTACTAGATTCATTAGAAATTTTGGTGGTACATAATTCCTAGGGATTTTCCTTATTTGTCCCTCATGATTTCTAATGTACCAATTAATTCTACCATAATTTCTAAACCTTGATTTTTTAAAAATATTTGAACATGTATAGTCATTTTTTAGTTTCTCTATTTTTGCTTTTAATTTTTCATTTTCCATTTTTAACTTATCATACATTACTAAAGGACATGAATTTTCTAAGTTTGATTTTAGCTTAGCATTTCCATTTTTTATTTTAGCATGTTTTTGGAAAGTATTTTAATTAATTAAAAAGATTCTTCAAGAGGTAAGACTCGTACCTCACTTGCCTCGTTGTCTGATGCTTCATTGCTGCTTTCTTCTGAAGATCCTCCCCCTTCATTGATGCTCATTTATAAGGATCTTTCGTTGTTCCTCTGGTGGTCTACCATCAGGGTTAATCCAGTGTACTCTTCTAACTCTAATTCTAATGATGATAATTCGTCCCATGTCACCTTTAGGTTCTTGTGCTTCGATCTTGTTGGTCTTTTGCCCTTGTCTTTCTCCTTCATCTTTAATTTAGGACAGTCATCCTTGATGTGCCCTTCTTCTTGACTGTTGTAGCATCACACTTTCCTTTTGCTCCGAGGGTGCTTCTTCTCGTATGACTTATAAAATTTATTAGCTTTAAGAAATTTACTAAAATTTCTTACCATTAAGGCTGCCTCATCTTCGTCGATTAATGCTTCGGAGTCTAGATTGTCCGTTCTTGCCTTTAGGGCAATTGTATGACTTGTCTCCTTCTTTAATTCTACACATCTAGATTTGTGAAGTTCTAAAGTCGAAAATAAACTTTCTAATGAACTTACCTCTAGATCCTTAGAAATGTAGTAGGAGTCAACTATGGACGTCCATTCTTGTGTTATAGGGAAAACATTTAAAGCATAACTTAGTGAATCTCGGTTTATTACCTTTTCTCTGAGATTCATGAGTTCGATGATCAGTTCCTTCAGTTTGGAATGCAATTTCCCTACTAACTCTCCTTCTTTTAGCCAAATGTTCATCAGTTGGTTCCAAAGTAGGTCATGTCTCGCAAGCTTTGCTTTAGACTTTCTTTCATGTAGTTCCAGGAACTTCTCCCAAAGTTCCTTTGTTGATTCGTAGTTGCCGATCTTCCTAACTTCTTAAGGTGGCAATATGCATAGCAGGTGGAATTTGGCTCATTCATTTGTCACAAAGTTCATTTGCTCCTTCTTTGTCCAAATGTACTCTTTTTTTCTTTGCCTTTTTGATCTTTTGGTGTTACAAAATCATATTTGATTATTAATAAAACCACAAAGTTAGTTTTAAAAAATACCTTTATTCGCTATTTTCTATAGGGCAAACTCCCCCCTCGAACTTCGGCGGGCAGATATTTGGTCTGCCAACGTCTTGTTTGCTTCGATCGGCGGTTAGTCCTTCTAAAATATCCTCACTCTTATACTAATTGTTGGTCTCGGTGCGGCCGACAAGAGGGGGTGAATTTCTTGTAGAAATAAAAAAACCATTTTCTCGTTCTTTAGACTTTGATTAGTAAGCACAATTAATTATAAAAATAAACTGAACAACTAAAATAAAGAAGAGGCAAGGAATTACTTGGTTACAATCTAGGTTGGTTGTTAATCCAAGACTTTGAAAATATTCCACTAAAAAAACTCCTTTGTTGAAGGCGGAGTAGCCTCTTATAGACGTTAATAGCTCAAAAGAAAGACTAAGAAGTGATTACAAGATTTGTAGTTCAGTTGTTGATTAATTCCTAGCTCTAGGGATCTTTTTATAGGCTTGAAAAAATCTATCTGTTGCTTAAAGGCGCTTCCAAGAGGATTCAGGGCATCTCCAAGAGGATTCAGGGCACCTCCAAGAGGATACACTTTCATCCTCAACTCAACGGTAGCTACTAATGGATATGCTCGGTTGAAGGCACCTTTATAAGCTCAAAGACACCTTCGCACTGTTCATGTGAGGTGCCTCCCAAGCCATTGGAGGCACCTTCCATGAAGCAGGTAAGCTTTCCAAACGAAGGTGTGAGGGTGCCTCCAAGCCTCTTGGAGGCGCCTTCCATGAAGCAGATCAACCTTTAAGCTAATCTTGTTTACGTAGGTGATGCTCCAGTTAATCGGAGTTGAACTCATGCAAATCCAACTCTGACCTTCTCCTCAAGTAGACTTCCTCCCCGACTTCTCGTCCCTTAAACGTCGTACATGTCCTTCTCTTCCACCGGTGTACTCTTCCGTAGCACCTCATCCCTCGGATGCACTGAGCCCTTCGACTCCCTTCCCGTGCCATCCTTCTTGTCTGTTGCGTCTTCCGCTCAACTTCTTGTGCTCCTAAGCTCTTACACACTTAGACACAAGGCATCAAAGACAAATAGAACCTAACTTAACTTAGTTGAACAAATCAAAACTACATGGGGTACTTACAAGAAATGCTTCGAGACGTCCATCGACTCCATCTTTCCCTCCGCCTTCCTCTAGCACGCGAGAGCCTTCCTTGGAGTGGTGGAGGAAGCTAGGTCCCTGGTGGCACAAAGGAGTGGCGGAGGATGCTAGGTCACGGCCGATAGGAGGAATGGTGGAGGAGGCTAGGTGCGGGTGGTGTGGAGGAGGATTTTGGGGGAAGACATTTCGTGGAGTTTTGGCGGAGATGGGTATGTTGTCACGAAGGGGAGGCTTTTGAAGGAGGAGGTTAGTGTTAATGTAAGTCCTAAGAGTCAATCAAGAGTTGATTGACTTAGGACCTATTATATCATATTTTATTAATAAAAGATAAGGGTTATGGTTATTATATTTACTTCAGTTCTATGCCAATTGAATAAGTATAATAATTTTCTATGGTAGTAGGTTATAGTCTACAATATATCAATTGATTGAATTGATAGTGGGAAGCTGTAGATATATATAGTACTACTTTAAACTATTCCTAGTCAAGCACTAATATATAAGGATAATATTAGTGCATTGAGACATGTAGGTTAATTGACGACTTAATCTCACAAGTCATGGATATAAGATATCAAGTTGACACATGAGTATATATTAAAGAATATATACTGAATTGATCTACCATGAGAATATTTTATGAATCGTTAGATAAGTGGCATGAACATTCTCATAGTGACTATTGGTATGAATAGTCATTAGACTTGAAGTCACTATGGTTCTCTATATAAGGAGTTGTGTACTTTGATATTGGCAAACGTCACCTGTAATAAGGTGGACTATAAAGTCGATCACTGGGTATGCAATAAACTATGTGAAGGGATGTGAATAACATAGATGATGTCTATCCCTTCTGTATGACGAAAGTGATATCTATAGACCCCTTGATTAAGTATGACTACTAAAATACATGATCATGCTCAAATAAGTCAATATGAGATATTGAGTTCATTTGGTTAAGTGAGTCTACTTAGAGATCAAGAAACACAAAGATTGATAAAAGGATGACACGGTCTATGCCTCATTAATCAATCTAGATATCGAGGATAGAAGAACTAAGTCATACAAGATAATAGACACAGAAAGGCTAAGCTGAATCTTAACATTTTCGTTACATGGGTAGCAATGATGCATTATTAGATGTTACTCATTGTTTATATATCTAAAATGGTTTTAGATATATTGCCAAAGTTATGAGAGCTTATTGGGTCACACACAAAGAACATATTATTTTTTAGATGAGTTTATTTTAGGTTAACTAAAATATGATGGACCCTAAGATTATGAGGTTAAGTTTAATCCGAATTAGACTCATTGAGTTAGACTCAAATGAATTCGGATTCAGATTAAACACATTAGATTAATGGCTTAGACTCATTAGCTTATTGGATTAATGGTTAAACCAATATACTAAAATTCAACTCATTAACAAGATAATATAGATTAATGGAGATTAATTGGTATCATTATTGGAAGAAAATCAAAAGGCAAACTATTTGTATTCCTTGAAGAATATAAAAGCCTTTTGAGTAAGAATTTTCATTAGAGACTTTTGATCTTTATCTTCTTCCTCTTCTTCTTGCCATGGTTGAACCTCCAAAATTGCTAGCACAATGAAAGTGGTTCTTCTCCAAATCTGAGTTCATGCAATGAACAGGAAACATGTTTGTGTGGATACAATAGAGGTGCAAACGTTCTGATCGCACTGAAATCTACCAAAGTCAAGTTGATGCCATGGTTGCTTTGTTTACGCAACAAAGATAACTATTCTATGTGATGGAGTAGCAAGAACGAGTATACCATATTCTCAAGGATCTCTAGAGGGATCCTTTTCCGCTGCTATTATGTATTATTTTATGTATAAGATTCTCTACAGTTAGGTCATGAGGGTTGTCGTAGTCTCATAGACAATACTTTTTAAAAATTATTGTTATAGACACTAAAAAAAGAGACTATCATAGACAACGCTTTTAAAAAAGTATTGTCGTTAACTCAAAAAGATACTAATAGGCAACAGTTATTTAAAAAAGTGTTGTCTTTAATAAGAAAAAAATATAGACAACGATTTTCACTAAAAGCGTTATAAAAAAAATTTTAAAATGTCTTTTAAATGTTGTGTATGAACTTTTTTCTTGTAATGCACATATTGAATGATAGACCACCACAAAGAAGTCTACTAAGAAAGAATTTCATTTTCATTTAGATGATCTAACGAATTAGTAACAAATATTCTTTACCTCTTAAACAACCCTAACCCACCTTTTTTTTTTTTTTTTTGCACTATTCTGGAAAGTACCATTCATTGGAACACATTTTAAAAGAAATAGTCGATCTTATAAATTTTAAAGAACGTCACTAATAAACTTTTAACATGACTCGAGTCTCAATTAAATTACCCCACGCAAAGCATATGAAATCAATAATTATAGACCTAGACTATATGAAACACGATGAACTTAATTAGAACCTTCTTGATAGAATTTTATTCCCTTTAGCCTCGTATGAAAGGTAAAGGTCTTCGGGAGTGTACTACCAGGATCCAGATCCACTCAAGTGTTAGATCCACCTACCTCAACATCTTCCTTATCTGTAACCATTCAAATCTAATGAGCCTAATAACTCAAAACGTCTAAACCATTACAACACACACCTAATCATATCCTCCTAAGCATTTATAATTCGATTTACAAAACATGCACATAAACCTATACTCCTAAGCTTTTATAATTTCATTTACAGAACATGCACATAAACATATACTCCTAAGCATTTAGGATACCATATACAGAACATGAACATGCACATAGACATATACTCCTATGCCTTCACAATTTCATTACATAATATGCACATAAACATATACTCCTAAGCATTTATAATTTCATATACAACACATGCACATAAACGTATACTCTAAGCATTTATAATTTCATATACTACAAAATTTTTAACTGAAATTCAATGGCAGCCACATTAACCTAAATCTTTATGGTAGCTTTATGCCTAGGGTCAACCTCACCTCAACTTATCATAAGTGTCATCCTCTGTGCCCTTTTTACCTCAACCTCAGAAATTAAAGTACGAAGCTGATAGAGTTCAATGACTCCATTATCGTCAAATCTCTCATACCATTGTATGGTGAGGTTATCATCCCTGTTATCAACTGATTCCTTTCCTCTTAAGTATTCATTGCCCTAGTTTTTGACGGATCACTTTTTCCTCTTGTAAGTTCACCACCCTCATTTTTGACAAATCTCATTCCTCTTGTGAGTCCACTGCTCCTGTTTTCGATGGATTCCTCACCACCTCTTATTATTAGAATTTGAGAGATGTCCTAAGACAATCGTCTTACAATTTTTACTAAATATAGATTCACTATTTGAGTGCATATTATACGTTTGATTGTCTTAAACTCATTTACTAAATATCTGAAATACAATTCATAGCATGAGAGAAATTATGATTGGATCACAACTAGTGATTATCTCTATATGTGTAATTATAAACGTATTGAAATTTCCTTAGTCGTCGAATTGATGCATTCAGACATCACAAATTCTATAAAACTAGCACGGGGTATACTCCTTGGTTCACCAAACAACTATTTTCTCACTGGCCGGAGATATTGGGATGTCGATAGTTAAACGTGCATGCTAATTATGGTAACTAGTTCATTGGAGTGACTCGCTGTAAGACTTCATATGATTATCTATATATATGGATATGTCTGTGAAGCTCTTATTGTAGCTCAAATGCAAGTTTCCTTCGACTTGAGATAGACAAGTCATCTTGGTCATGGAGACTTATAATTTGACATATTAACCAAGCACCTCATTAAAATGTGGACCCGGGATAATTGGGTATAAGTTGAAATGTCTGAAGATGTTTGGATAGCCCATAGAGGATTCATCGCTCCTTGAAAGGAGACGTATGCCTATGACCACTCATTAGGATTATTACTCAAAGTCTTTGGCCAAAACATCACATGTTAAGAGTATGAGACTCTTGTACATGTACGAGTAATTTAAATCCATAGAACAAGGAAGTATTACTTGAGCTAGGTGTAACGTAGTCAGTCTAGTGGGGACAAACACATATACCATGTCCTGAACCAAGTGAATATAAGATGAGTAAAAGGAATAAGGCGCGACTCACCGTAGCTGCTAAAGGGTTTAGAATTAGTTCTAAGATCAACTATGATTTTCCAGATAATTAGGGATCATAATGTAATACTAGGTGTCACTCATGATCGTTCTATAATTAAGTAGTTAATTATGAATGGTCAAGATAAACCAAGGACCTATTGAGTCACATGCACTAACGAGTCTCTAAAAGACATAAAACAAGTTAAAGAATATGATTCTTAGATCAAGAGATAAATATTTGGTTGGACCATACATAAGACAAATATGAAAATATTTGTCATGATGGAAGCACGAATGGGCTACGTCTCTTATGGTAGAGTTGAACCATATTTGGTTTAATCATGAATTAGTCATGAACCAACTTGATTTAGTTGTGAACTAAACCAAGGGGTTAATGAGCTAATTTTTGGTTAAGGGATAATGGGTTGGATTTGGGCTTTCTAATCCAACTCATTAAAGAGGATTTTATATAGATATAATTAGGGGTGTGTTTGGTTCAAGTTATCATGTATAACCTTGGTTATGTGATTACCAGGTAATCACATAACCAAAGTTATGGGGAATAAAACATAACTAAATGTTGTTTGGTTCAATTTAGGTAATGCAACAAAAACTTGTTTATTTGAAGGTTTTAATGAATAACCTAGTTTAATATTTTACTATATTACCCTCAGTTACAAAACCAACTATACTTAACTCTACGTTTTTTTTACTTTTTCCTTATATATATATATATATATATATATATATATATATATATTATTTTGTTTGTTTTTTTAAATTTTTTTTTTGTTTTTTTGTTTTTTTCTAAATTTTTATGTTTTTTTACATTTTTTTATTTTTTAAGTTTTTTTATTTTTTCCTATTTTTTATGTTTTTTTTGTTTTTTTTTAAAATATTTTATGCTTTTTTACATTTTTTCTATTTTTTTTTAACATTTTTTTTAATTATTTTTACTTTTTATTATTTTTAAATTTGTTTATGTTTTTTATTTTTTTATGTTTTTATTTTTTATGTTTTTTATGTTTTTATGTTTTTTATTTTTTCTCATTTTTTAATGTTTTTCTATTTTTTTAATGTTTTTCTATTTTTTATGTTTTTTTACAATTTTTTATGGTTTTTTATTTTTTCATGTTTTTTTTAAAATTTTATTTTTTATATTTTTCTTTATGTTTTTCTTTTTTGTCACATTTTTCTTTTATCCGAGGATATATTGGGTAAAAAAAAATCGTTACCCCCGGAATCAAGAAAAACTCAGTTTTCCGAGGTTTTTCGATTCCTGGTTGCATGCCACTTTTGCTGACGTGTCAGGTATGGAACATTACTCGGGAATCATCAATTACCTAAACCAAATAGGGTTTTTATTGATAACTTTGAATGGATAATCAAGGTTATCCAGAATAACCCCCAACCAAACTAACCCTAGGAGAGAATTAGATACAAGTTTTATTATTTGGTTGATTGGCCTTTGAAATCCAATCCTCCTCTCCCTCTCCTCTCTCTCCCACCGCCAACAAAAGGGTGCTCCCTCTTGTTGTCATAACCACCACAAGGGAGAAAAACTCTCTCTTGTGTGCTTCTCTTCTTCTTCTTCTTGATCCCTCTTCTTCGCTTATGGCTAGTAACTTTCGAATGAGAGACTTGTACTCAAGAAGTTGTTTTGAAGAGCTTGACATGGATACAAATAGAGGCGAGGTTCGACAATGTCGCTACGGTTGATGCCCTTCTTGTTATAAGTTATTCGTAAGGTATACCTAGCGTAAATTTACTTTTCGTAAAATTTTAATTATGCGATTATGTTTGACATGTTGTATCCTTGTATACGTACGGTGTGTGTGATGTAATAATTAGGAATTATTATTATTTTATTTTTTGTTGCGCATGTTTACGAAACATGTTCTAGTACGCACCTACATTGGGCATATCCCAACACTTATCACATCTAATTCACTTTCTAAAAGAAAAAAAAACTTAGACACACCCGTAAATTCTAAATTTAAACCCTCTCAACTTCGAACCCTAGGTTTTGACTCCACCCCTTTTAGTCCATACCGTATCATTAATTCATACCTCTTAAATTTTGTCGACCCACAGCCCTAGTCTTCTCCTCGCACCAACAAATTGAGACCTTCTACATCCTCGCACGACATAGCCTAGCCCCTTTCCCAGGCTTATGGACGAACTCCTGGCGCGATGAAGGCCAATCCCTCTTAAAATGAACTCCAATTGTGCCTTGACTCCTTCCCATCCAAAACCAAGGCCCACATCCAAGCCATCCTTAAAACTCCCTAACTACATCATAAAGAGTCTCAAGACTACAACAGTGTCTTTTTGCAACCTTCTAGCAAGAAGAACTCAACAAAATCATACAAGAACCTTCAAGACACATCATGATTTTCAAGAAAGATAACCTTTATCTAACAAAAAACATGATTCACTTATCCTTAATCATTATAATAGTACCCACCCATAATATAATTGGAACGGTACAAAAAGAAATGGATCAAAAGATGCCTTTTTGTTAAATGAAACGTTTGAAGATCCAGTGTTAGCAAAAAGGGGCGTAGATCACGAAGGGGAAACGATTTCCCTTCACTTCTCTTCTCTTGATCCACGGTTCCTTTCTACCCTTATTTCTTTTTTTTTTTCTTCTGGTTCATGTAGCCAAGTGTCGCGACTACTCCTCTCCCCCAAAACCCTAAGTTCTGTCTCCTCCCCTCCCCTCCCCTCCCCTCCTAGACTTCGGGTTTGGTTTTATAGGTTGAGGGATTAATTGAGCCCACTAATCTGTTGGTGCTAGAAGCACTAGCTAATCAAACTTGTGTTTTGATATTTGGCAAAGATTCAAAGTTAAGTTGTGTTGTGATCTAACAAGTCTAATTGAGTTTGTAAGAAATTTCTAAGTGATCTTAGACAAGGTGAAAGTCCTAGTTGAAGCTAGGCAAAGAAGTCCTAGTGGACACTAAGCAGGTGGGAAATCCTAGTTGCTACTAGGCAATAAAACCCTGGTCCATGAGACTAGGTAAAGTCTTGGTAGGTCTAGTATGTAAAATACCGGAAAATGGAGAATAATGATAAGGGGATTTTCCAAAATTTTTAGAAATTTTATGGGAATTTTTCGGAGTTTGTATGGACGAGATTACGGGGATAAAAGTGGGCCCCGGGAAAGCCTGTTTAGGCTACCCATTTAAGCGAGGAAAAGATTTATTTATTTATTTATTTTCTTTTTCCTTTTTCTTATTTATTTTCTTTTCCTCCCCGTTACTGTGTCGTTCCTTCTTCTTCTCTGTGCGCCCGACGCTGATCCTTGCCCTAACCGACACTGCACGCGGCGGTTTTTCTTCTCCCCGAGCGATAAAAAAAAACCTAAGTCGATCCCCTCCTTTTCTCTTCCCCCTTCTTCCTTACTCCTCTTCCCGTCGCCCTCGCTGTGGAGACTGCCACAGCCGATGCTCCTCTTCCCCAAGCGCCGACGATGATCTGCCACTGCCGACCCACTGTCGCCCTCCCGTTGCGTCGCTCCACCGCCTCCACCATCACACGGAGCAGCGGTGATGCCCTACAGCCGACGTCATGCCCTAGCTTGAAGCCGACGGCCACAGTTCGATCTCTCCGGCGGCCATTGCATCGCGTCTCTGCCCTAGAGCAGTCGCCACCCTTCCTTTGCCTGGATCGTCGCCAGCGTATGAGGTATAGCCATACCCTAGATTTCCACCGGCGAGTCTTCTATTTCCACACGACCACTGATCAAGCCAGCACCGGTTGTTGTTCACCAGGTACTTGCCTTCAACCGATCATCGTCGGAGGTAATCTTCTTGGGTCTGTGATCCCTGTGGACGAAGGAAATCTATTGGGCTAGTTGATTCGTAGGTTCTGCCAGACCATCTATTCGCTTTTCTGGTGGATCTAATCGCATTGCAAGTTGTGGCTTTCCTCGGTTCCGGCCTTTCCATTGTGGATCGAGTTTATTGCCATCACAGACGGCTGAAGGAGAGGTAGAGGTAAGGTGTATAAATTTGTTCTGGTATTAGGTTTGTATTTGGAAGAGTTCAAGTTGATTTAGGTTTAGACCTAAATCAAATTGTATAGTGGAACGAATTAGGGTTCTGGTAAATAAGGAATTTCTTTAGCTATGTGATATATATGTAGCTAAATTAAATGTGGTTATTATAGGACTTTGATTCGAGATGGTATCTCGATGAGGGATCTGTTTCGGATTGGATCATTTCTATTAGAGGTGGGTACTTTGACTTTATGTCATTTGATATGCATAGTAATGTTTTTAACAAATAGCAATGATTGTGTTTCTTATTTGCTTCGGTTGATCACTACCCGATCTGTTACATGCTTGTTTGTTTACTTGTTATGCACTTCATGTTAGTACCTACCTGATTATACATGCTTATAAGGGTAGTGACACAACCATGTTTTTATTATGTTCAGGACCTAGGTTTTATACCTTATCTGATCTGTGTACCTTTGATTTGGTTCATTGTCCTATGGTACACATTTTATATTTATATATGGATATTGTTATGCTGTTCAGGATATTGCCATGTTTAGTATCATGCATCATCTCGCATGATTGCATGCTGTGCGATAGTCTGCTCCATTATTGTCGAGCACATCGCCAGTTACATGTATCTGCACACACCACCACTCATGGGTTAGTGGTATATCAGACAGGTGTGTGGCAGTTTTGCTGTTTGGCTCCGTTGGTCTGGTGACTCAGCGTGGTAGCCGGTAGATAGTTCTGCTCTGTTTGGCTCCGCTGGTTTAGTGTAGCAGCGTGGTAGCCGGCAGGCTGTTGGACTTTGTTTGGCTTCGTTGGTCCGCTCATGGGTAGTGTGACGTAGCGTGCTAGCTGGCAGAGATTCCTCCCTGTCATTGTGTACCGGGAGATGAGAGCATTAAGCTCCCCCATTTATGATTTGGGGTAGGAGGATAGGTGTACTCCGACAGCATCCCGTCCACTCGGTCACTCATCAGGAGCAGTGATGGCAGAGTGCACGGTTATCACAACCCTACCCACTCAGTCTTACCATTGTGTGTGAGATGACTGACTGGTGTTAGGGGTGACCATGACATTTGCATCATATGCATGATGCATTTATTGCTTGTGTTTGTTGCATTTGCTTGCTGCATTTATATGTATACATATGATTGACATGCATACAGGATTTATGACACTCTGGATCTGACGACCCTGTTATACTTATACTCTGGTCCTGGTTAGTACAGTTTTCTCCTGCTTATTTCAGTTGCATTTATCCTTCTTGTATCAGGAGACTATACGCATGATTAGTGTTGGTTGTTATTTTCTTTTTTATGCATATCAGTTGTTACCCGCTGACTGTTGGACTCACACCCTCCTCCGTTGCTATTTTCAGGTTGATGCTGCCCAGAGAGTTCCAGTCGCTAGTCCCCTGCAGTCCACGAGGACGTGTGTTGATCTTGTGGTTTTCTTTATTAGACTATGTTTAGACTTATTCTGTTTTGATACTTTGCATCTTGTATGGATTTTTACTTGTCGATGGATTTTTATTCGATATGATGCTCTACATGCCTGCTTAGACGACAGAAGAGGTGAGTTGATTTTATCGTCGGATTTGAGCTTTATGGGTGTAGTGGTGTAGGACATCGGTTTTGTGCTTTATGGGTGTAGTTGAGTAGAGTTGTTTTTGAGTCCTCTTGTCACTGTTCTAGTTTATTAACTATTAACTGCGTGGGTGATTGCCTTATATTATTGTTATTGTTCCGGCCGTGTTGGCCGAGGTATATGTGGCCTAGAGGGCATTGTAGACAGTTTCAGATTGTCAGTCGTATAGGGGAGATGCTGCCAAAATTTCTTCGGACAGGGACTCCCCCGGGGTGTGACAATTTATTTGGTATCAAAGACAGGTTGGCGATACTTGTTTGTATATTGTGTTATGGATTTCGAGATTTATCTGATACCAATTTATTGGTATTGGTATCAGAGCAGGTTACTTTACCTGCTTTTGGTGTTCTGGATTTTTGGGTTAACCCAAGGTTACTAGTTAACTTGGGTACTTATTTTCGGATTTAGTATGGATTTCTGTCGATTTTCTCATTCGAAATTTTTGAGGTCAATTTGGGGACTAGATAGCGACGGAACATCTCCAGACGGCAAATAGGTATGATATGTTATCTTATAGTTGATACATGTAGTAATATCTGTGATATAACTTAACAGATAGGAGGAGATCTACTCGCGCAATTGCGTCGAGACTGTTGGAGTGTATACTAAAAGCCTAGCTTTTATAAACATTTATTTTTGAAATAAAGGAATCACATTTGATCAATATCTACATTTATTTGTTAAATGTAATTGTTCAATTAATTTATATAGTAGATAACGTGGAGTGTGGTGTCACACTCAGAAGATCATGTTGTCGGTTCTTTATAAATTATAAATAGTTGCTTACGACTAAGATGGAAAGGAACAAACCATCGGAATAGTTGTAGTGTAATTAAATATTAGTTTGTCTTGATTAATAAATTACACTGATACACTCTAAGTGTATTGAGTAGGATCATTTAGGTAAGTTCTTTTTGTACTGACTTCGTAAAAGAACTAGACCTTAGTTATTATGGAAGTGCGCGCTCTTAATCCTAATATAATAACAAGCACATATATTTAGTATTTATTTCTTTGACTTATTAAAGGGTGAGGTTTAGCTCGATAAATTAATATGCCTGATAAGTTGAGAAATGATATTACTTATAGTGTGTGTTGTTGATTATAGAAGGAATCTGTGTCCTAGTAATCTAGGTTGAGAATGTCCCCAAGAGGAGCTCATAATGATTGTCATGTTAAACCCTGCTGGTGGACTTAGTCTGACATGTCAATAAAGTTGAATGGTACTACTCTTGGAACTAGATATTAATTATGTGAGTTGTCAGTAACTTACTTAATTAGTGGACATTCGTAATCTTAAACACAGGGAGACTAACACACTCGTGATAAGAATGAGCCCATAATGTAATTTGGGATTGGTGCGGTAGTGCGATAATAACTCTCTAGTGGAATGAGTTATTATCGATGAACTTGAGTTGTGTGTTCGGGGCGAGCATGGGATACTCAAGCTCATTAGAAGGCCAAAACCAATTTCTCCTCTAGATCCCTGTCGTAGCCTCATTAAAGCCTCAAGTTCATCCAAAGAAAAGTCCATCTTGATGTCCAAGAAGGGGGCCGGCCCAATGCTTGGTGACCAAGCAAAGGCCGGCCACATCCTCTTTATAGGGGCCGACCCTATTGCTTGGTGACCAAGCTTGTAAGGGCCGGCCAAGATTAATTCAAATAGGAGGGTTGTTTTAAATTTTTAAAATCTTCTCTTTGTAGAAAACTATAAGTTTTAAAAGCGATATTTTAATTTTTAAAAACTTTCCTTATTTGAATTAGGCCACAAGTTTTAATAGAGAATTTTAAAAGTTCTAAAACTTTTCTTTTTTAACCATCCTCATGGTTTAAGAAAAAAAGGAAGATAAGTTTTAAAATTAAAATTTTCTATCACCATGTTAAAAAATGAAATTTTATAAGAGAAGTTTTAAATTTTAAAACATGGTTTTAATTTTTAGAACTTTCCTTTTTTACTCCTACTTTAGGAAAGAGAGCTTGTAAAATTTTATAAGAATTTTTCTTGTAAAATTTTATTAAAAAATAAAAATTCTTTTCCTCTTATGGGGGCCGGCCACCCTTGCTTGGTGCCCAAGCAAGGTGGCCGGCCATGTTTAAAAATAAAATCATCATCAATTAATTTTGGTGATTGATTCAATCAAGAGGAAAGAAAAGAAAAATTAAAAGGGAAAAGGAAAAGCTAGAGGAAGATTTTAATTTTTGTAAAAATTCTTCCCTTATTTGCCTTGGGCAACTAATATAAAAGAAGGGGTGGGGAGGCTTCATGAGACACAACTCTTATTCTCTTGCTTGGAGACTCTCTTGGTGTGGCCGGCCCTCTCCCTTTTCTTTTCCCTTTTGTTCTCTTCTCCTCGGTGGTGGTGGTGGCCAAATTTTAGAAGAAGCGGAAGAAGCTTTTCGGTGGTGTTCATCTTGGAGGATCGTCGCCCACACGACGTCCAAGGTGAGACAAGGAATACGACAGAAGATCTCGAGGTCATTAGCTTACAAAGAGAAGGTATAACTAGTAATTTTCTTCCGCATCATACTAGGTATTTTCTTTGTAAGAATTCTAAATACAAGAGGCAATTAGATCTAGTTTTTCAAATTAGTTTTTCGAGTTTGTGTTTTCTTCTTTTTCGAATTTGTGATTCGATTGTTCTTTTTGGTTAACCTAGAGTTATTTAAGGAAATTAAATATTAGCTTTCCTTAAAAGGCTTTGACTAGGCGGTGGTGGTTGCTCCCATTGTCACGCCCCAGAGGAGTCCCTGTCCGAAGAAATTTCGGCAGCATCTCCCCTGTACGGCGGACAATCTGATACTTCTACATAACTCATATACCTCAGCCACAGGCGGCTGGAATAATAACAATAAATAAAAACAATCACCACGCAGTTTATATAGATATTCAGTCTCTGGCTGTAACAACCACGCAGTTAATAATAGTAATCACAATACTACACTGACTCGAAATCCACCCTACTCCACTACACTCGTATAACTCAAAAACCGACGAAACTCACCTCTTCTGCCGTCCAGGCAAGCATGTAGTAAAAACATATCAAATAGAACATCCATCAATATCAAAAGAAAACATACGATGTCCAAGTATCCAAATAACCAAGTACACACATAAGCAAATAAAAACCAAACCAAATGGTAAATAAATCCTCGAGGTCTTCAGGGATCTAGCACTACGTGCAGTGAGGACTAGCGACTGGAACTCCCTCCGGACAGCATCAACCTGAAAATAACAACAATGGAGGCGGGGTGAGTCCAACACTCAGCAGGTACAATTGATATACAAAGTAGGGAAACAACACCTAGCACTAATCATGCGTACAGTCTCCTGATAAGAAAGATAAAATGCATCTGAAGTAAATAGGAGAATACTGTACTAACCAGGTCCTGAGTATAAGGTCAAACAGTCCGAGGGATAAGGAAATCCTGTATGCATGTCAAACATAGGTATCCAAACAATATGCAGCATATAAATGCAGCAAACACAAGCACAAGCAATAAATGCATCATGCATATGATGCCCATGATGCGTCCTGGTCACCCCTGACGCCAGTCGATCATCTCACACAATAGTGAGGCCGAGTGGGTAGGGCTGTGACAACCGTGCACTCTGTCGTCACTGACCGAGTGGACGGGATGCTGTCGGAGTACACCTATCCTCCTACCCCAAATCATAAATGGGGGAGCGCAATGCTCTCAACTCCCGGTACACAGTGACGGGGAGGAATCCCTGCCGGATAACACGTTGTGTCTCACTACCCATGAGTGGACCAACGGTGCCTAACAGAGTCCCTGCTGCAACACACTCTGCCTGAATCGACCACTAACCCATGAGTGGTGTGTGCAGATCCAACTAGCGATGTGCTCAACAATAATGGGCGGACTATCGCACAAGATGCAATCATGCAAATGGTGCATGGCAATAACCATAAAACATCCCGACCTAATCCATATATATAGAAAAGTGCACCCTAGGTCAACGGATCATATCGAATCAAAGGTACACGGAAGGTATAAAAACCTAGGTCCGAACATGGTGAAACATGGTATATCACTACCCCCTATAAGCATGTATAAACAAATAAAGTATACATGGGATGCAAATCAAGCAATCAATCAATCATGTATCAGATAATGGGTAGTGACTAACCGAAAGAAATAAAGGACATAATTAATGCAACTTGTTAAATTCACTACTATGTATATCAAATGACATAAGTCAAAAGTACCCGCCTCCAATCGAAATAAGATCAATCTGATCCAAACACGACGTCGAGATACGCGTCTCGCGTCAAAGTCCTGTAATATCAAATAGATAATGTATTTAGCTATATAGCTAAATAAAAATCTTCAAACCTATTTAATAATCTTATCCATTCCTTAATTCAACACATATACCTAGGTTAACATTAGTTATTAACCTATCTATCAACCATCGACAAAATGATCAAAACCCAATACCTTACCTCAATTCACAACCATTCTTGTTACCAATAAAGGGTTGTTTGCTGCTGTAATCCAAGGTAAGCAGCTGTTAGAACAGAGTGAGCCAATCCGCTGTGATTCCGGGTCGAAGTGCGATCAAGCAACAACACCCAAACAGAAATCAAGCCCAAATTCACAGCTAGATACAATACTTACCTCTAATATCGCCGATCTGTTGTATCAAGGATCTGAAAAACCAAAAGATACAGATATAATGATATGATCCACAGTAGCTATAGAACAAGAACAGAACACTAGATCACGATCTAAACCCTCAACTTTCTGTCACAATACCGTATCACCAATGCTCTGAGGAGGAAGAAATGCTCAGAGCTAGGGCACGCAAGGTGAAACTTGGGCTCGGCTCTTGGCTCCTATCCGAAGCCAACTCAAACAGAAGTGGCAGTAGCGCTGGGTCGTACCTGCAGCCGGAAAAGAGGCCTCGGCAGAATTCTGGCACGGCTCGAGAAGAAGGAATAAGAGTCGATCGGCCCCGAACAGTGAAGGTGTCGGAAAGCAAGGAGTCGGCTAGGGCACAGATAAACCTCGGCCGGCAAGATGGCGTTGGGCACTAGAGTTCGGCTTCAGTGTTAGAGCACGGGTGAGGAGTTAGCGTCGCTGCAGGGAAGAGGGATCGGGAGGCAGAGGCTAGGGCACTGGCGATCGGAGTAAACACCGACAGTGAAACTAGGCATAGGAGCAGTCGGCGGTGTGCTCGACTAGGGCAGAGGATGGGTCGCCGGCGTCGACCGAGAAGAGGAGGAAGAAACTGTCGTGGGCAGTTAGGGCTTCGGCGTGAGAGAAGAAGGGAAGAGGGCACGGGTTTTCGACGAGAGGAGGCCCGTCAGGTGTCGGGGGAGAAGGAGTGAACGGCGACACTATTAAAGGGAAAGAAATAAAATAAAAAGAAAAGGAAATATAAACATTTCCTCTCTTAAATAGGGTAGCCTAAATAGACATTCCCGGGCCCCGTTTTTGTCCCTGTTAAGTCGTCCATACGAGCTCCGAAAAATTCCCGAAAAATTTCCAAAAATTCCAGAAAATTCCCTTATTAATATTCGCCTATTTTCCGGTATTTTACACTCATATCCAAGATGGCCATGTGCCTCGCCATGCAATCCTGGAAGCTAATTTTGGAAATTAATATTTAATGAAATTAATAACATAGGTGGATTTGAATCAATAGTGTTAAGTTCCGCTTGCGATTCAAATCTAAACCATTAAGAACATATAAGTTAAATTTGAAATCAATGATGTTAAGTTCCGTCTACGATTCCTAATTTAACTTCTAAAGAACACAATAGGTTATTTAAGAAAATGTTCGACACTTGTACAAAAAAATTTTGTACAGTGGAATCGGTACGTTTTCCTAGGACTAACCAATAGAGACGTGGTGCTGGACGGCCACATACGAGGACCTTGGGATCTCTGGACTTGCTAGAGATGCCTACTGGTGTTGAGCCTATCAGTCAGAGATAGACTCAGGATACTGCGGGTGCATCGGGCTCTTAGACCCCGATGACTTTTTTTTTATAGGTGCCTACCTCGGCTGCACCCGGGGTACCCACCTCTACCGGATCTACGGTACCACCACCGGCACCACCGGCGTACCCGGCGCCACCGCCACCTGGACCTACCGTGTACCCGGCACCAGCGACACCCGCACCACCGATAAATTTACTCTGGTTAGATCGGTCAATAGAAGATTGATTTACGCTTGTCGACTTGTGTAGTCGTAGATCGATTTACCTTAGTTGCTTGTGGAGGATTAATGTATGTTTGTCAGATTTGTATAGTCGATGACCGATTCATTTTTGGGTTGGTCCGATCAGTAGAGGATCGACTTACTCTAATTATAGAGATGCTGATCTTTGTGGTTATTCGTGCTTAGTTGGATATTTTGAGCACATGTGAGTACAAGGCTTGTACCGACGTGGAAAGGACTAGAATAACCATATAGCATTGTCGACTTGACTAGTTTTAGAGGATCGACGTATCCTATTCCATGAAGACTTTGACCATGGACTATATGTACCGGGTTGGATAACTTAGAAGGTAGCATAAGGAATGTCAGGTTGATTGGGTTAAATATGCTGATTATGTATATCTATGTGGTGTGTACATATGATTATTATGTGTTGTAGGAGTTGTTGGGTTTTTCGGGCAGCGAAAACCGCTTTTTCGCGTCGAGGAAACCCCGAAACCCCCGCCACCGGATCCGTGCCAAGAAAAATAAACACAAAATACGAGTACGAGTTTCTAAAGTCTAGATCTACACTAGATAAGAGCGTTACCCTCGATGCGATGCCCTTCGCTATCCCGCTAATCCAACGGTTTGCTGGATCTCAAGATTGTCAAAGTAGACAACCCTCTAGAAGTATCCACACGAACAAAATTAGATTAAGGGGACCAAATAAAGGTGTGCTAGCACCTATGGTGTTCGGCCAAGGTAGGAGAGGGAGAGCAAGAAGAGGGAGCTCTAGGAGGAAGAAGATGAGAGTTACTTCACAAATGAAAACTCATTTTCTCAAATAAAGTGGCCGGCCACACTTATGTGGTTTGTAACCTCCATGGGATACCAAGAGTCACAACTCTTGGTAACTCCCATGAGGTGGCATCCCACTTAAGCAACCATGATGATGTGGAGCATCATCATTGGCCCACTCAATGCCAACTCACCAATGAGGTGGCATAAAGTCAAGTCAAACTTGACTCTTGATCTTCCTCTCAAGTCAAGTCAAACTTGACTTAATCTCTCTCATGGTTGATCTAATCCAACCATTTAATTCAAATCAATTTAATATAATGAATCTAATTCATTTAATTAAATTAATTCAATGAGTCATAATCTAAATTAGACTCATTGAATATATGAATCAACTTGAGTCCAACTCAATTAGCCCAATTAGGATTACTCTTAATCCAATTTGATTCATCACATGAATCTAATCCTCTTGATTCATCATATGAACCTAATCTCCATCTAATTATCTTTAGTGTGTGACCCTATAGGTTCTTGTAACGTTGGCAATGCCCCTAAACTCATTTAGGAGCATAAGTAATGAGCGGTATCTAGCAACACATCATTACTACCCAAGTTACAAGAATGTTGAGATCCAACATCACCTTGTGACTACTAATTGTCACTCCTCACAATATATGACAAGTGTCCTTCTATCCTAGACATCTAGATTGATCAATGTGAGGCATAGACCGTGTCATCCTCTGACCAATCTAAATCTTGAACTCCAAGTAGACTCACTAAATCAAATGAGCTCAATATCTCATATTGACTCATTTAGGCATGGCCATGCACTTCGTGGTCTCACTCTATCAAGAATATCGATGTCTCTCCCGTCATATAGGAGGGATAGATCCCATCTACATCACTCACATCCCTCTGTATAATTCGTTACATACCCAGTAATCGCCTTTATAGTCCACCCAGTTACGGGTGACGTTTGACGAAACCAAAGTACATAACTCCTTATGTAGGGATCCATGGTGACTTCAGGTCCAAGGACTAGTAGTCATACTAATATCCACATGAGAAAGTATATGACACTCATATAACGATCCATGATACTTTCTCAAGGCGGGTCATTCAGTATACATTCTCCAATGCATACCCATGTGTCAACTTGATATCTTTATATCCATGACTTGTGAGATCAAGTCATCGAGTTGACCTACATGCTAGTCTCGTCGCATTAACATTGTCCCTGAATGTTAATACTCAACTAGGAATGATTAAGAGTAGTGTTCCCTATATCATCTCACTATCGGTTCAACTAACCGATTGATATAGGTGAGAACCTTCTACTCAAGGACGCTCTTATACTTAGTTTATTTTGCACCAATACAAGTAAGTATAATAACCAAAAACAAATGTCTTTATTTATATAAGAATATGATACAACAAGTCCATAATACAATTATCAAATGATTGGCTCTAGGGCTCTAACTAACAGGAGTTCTATGATAGACGGTCTAATTATATGTAGTAGGTGTATACTTGTCCAGTTATGATTATTGTGGGTGTCTAGTAGATTATACCTTAGTGGTTAGGCATACGTGTCTGATTGGTTTATTGGAGGTATTTTGTCGATTTAATCTATGTTGTAGAATGTGCACATGTGTTTGAGTGTTTATTTGGAGGTATCTTATCGATTTAATCTGAGTTGTGATATGTGTAGATGTTTTCGGTGTAATATTCGAGGTATCTTGTTGATTATATTAGTTTTGTGTGTACACTCGTATCTATTATGATTTGTTGGAAGTATTATGTTAATTATTCTCTTGGCATAGGTGTATATATATGTTAGGTGAATGTTGTTTGAGGTGTATTGTCGATTATACCTACGTTGATATATGCACACTGGTTCGGAATGTATTTTTGGAGAATGTATTTTTGGAGGTATCACGTTGATTTATATCTGTGTTATGAGTATGTTTGGTGTGTACTAATTGAAGAATTATGTCGATCATACCTATGTTGTGTGTGCACATGTGCCAGGTGTATTGTGGGTAGCATTATGATGATTCTACCTATGTTGAGTGTTTACAATATGTCATTTGTAGTATTGCTTTGTCAACTAATTCTATAATTAGTGAGTGATCCACTATGATGTTGATAGAGTTGACGATGGATTTGATATGCTTACTGGATTATGATACCCTTGGCTGCCACAGTGATATGTGGTAGAGTGATCTCGTGCAGTTTCTAGTTGGATAGTTAGGTGTCTTGGTCACTAATGGAATGTTTGTGGTGGAGCGTTGCTCCCACATATTTTGGATTGTTGTGGTGGAGCGTTGCTCCCACATATTTTAGATTGTTTGTGGTGGAGCGTTGCTCCCTCCTATTGTAGATTGCTTGTAGCAGAGTATTGCCCCATATATATATTGTAGATGCATATTACGGATTTGGTTGTGGTGGAGCGTTGCTCCCACATATTGAGAATTTCTTGTGGTAGAGCGTTGCTCCCACATATGTGGTATTTCCTGTGATGGAGTGTTGCTCTCACACTGGAGGATCTATTCTTTGGTGATTTATATTGTTGGTGATTAGATTTCAGAGTTATTGTCAGAGATCTTATGGTTAGGAATGTCTTTAGTACGGACATTGTGAGTTCTTGATTTTACCATTAGAGCTTGCGGAGCTTTAGATGTTTTCAGGGACTCAATGATTTCTGGTATTTCTAGAGATGTTTGACGAGAACATCTATATGTGAAGATCAGTAGTGCGTATTTGGATTGTCTTATGTGAGATGTTTGGGACACACGGTCACCAGTAGGAGTATACCGTGGTTCCACAGGAGATAGAGGTTGTTACCGTTGGGAGCAGCCGAAATCAGTGCAGGAAATCCACAGTCATTGGGGCTGGCAGGATATTATAGACCTTTCGTCGAGGGTTTCTCCCGCATAGCTATGTCACTGACATGCCTGACCAGGAAAGGCATGAAGTTCACGTGGTCCGAGGATTACGAGACCAGCTTTCAGGAGCTGAAGCGAAGATTAGTGTCGACTCTAGTTTTGGTTTTACCTTCTGGAGAGGACAGATTCGTGCTCTATACCGACGCATCTCTTCAAGGTTTGGGCGCTTTTCTGATGCAGCACGACAGGGTAGTCTCCTATGCTTCTTGACAGTTGAAGGAGCATGAGAAGAACTACCCAGTTCATGATCTATAGTTAGCTGCTATCATCTTTGCTTTAAAGATTTGGTGACATCATTTATACGGCATTACATTTGAGATTCTCACTGATCATAAGAGTCTCAAATATATTTTTAACCAGAAGGAACTTAATCTCCGACAGAGGAGATGGATGGAGTTCCTGAAGGATTATGATTGTACCATTAGCTATCACCCGGGGAAAACTAATGTGGTTGCCGATGCACTTAGCAGGAAGTCCAGAGGGACTTTGGCTTGCCACCGAGTTTCAGTCACGGACTTGGTTCAGGGTTTCTCCGAGTTAGGCCTTCAGGAGCAGGGACAGACAGAGCAGGGTATTCTTGTTACCATGGTTGCTTAGTCGTCGATCAGGACGAGGATCCGAGAGGCCCAGGCTGGTGATCAGCATTTGCAATTTATAGGCAGCCAGATAGGTTCCGGGCAGCAGACCGAGTTCACACGAGACGAGGAGGGTATTATATACTTCCGAGGCAGATTATGTGTACCTCAGTCTCATCCGGTCTTATAGGAGCTACTTCAGGAGGCTCATCGCTCTCGATTTGCGATCCACCCAGGCGGGACTCGCATGTATCGAGATTTGAGGTGTTCCTACTGGTGGAACGGTATGAAGAAAGACATCGCGGAATTTGTAGCTAGATGTCTTGTCTGTCAGCAGGTGAAGGCTGAGCACCAGAGACCTGCCTATTTACTTCAGCGGATTCCTATTCTCGAGTGGAAATGGGAACACATTACCATGGACTTTGTGGTGGGTTTGCCTAGGACACGACGAGGCCATGATGTGATTTGGGTAATCGTTGATCGATTAACCAAATCCGCGCACTTCTTAGCGATCCGGAGGAAAGATTCCCTGGATCGATTGGCAGATCTGTATTGCCGGGAGATCATCAGATTACATGGTGTCCCTTTGACTATTATTTCGGATAGAGACCCCCGGTTCACGTATCATTTCTGGCAGAGTCTGCAGCAGGCCTTGGGCACGCAGCTCCGTTTCAGTACAGCTTTCCATCCGCAGACAAATGGACAGTTAGAGCGGACCATATAGACTCTAGAGGACTTGCTGAGTTCATGTGTATTGGATTTCGGAGGCAGTTGGGAGGACCATTTGCCATTGGTAGAGTTCGCCTACAACAACAGCTTTCATTCGGCTATCCAGATGGCACCGTTTGAAGCGTTGTATGGTAGGCCTTGTCGGACACCCACCCTCTGGGATGAGGTTGGGGAGGCCCAGCTATTGGGACCTCATAGAGCTCAGCATGAGGCAGAGTTGGTTCGTACTATCAAACGGAGGATGTCAGAGGCGCAGGACCGCTAGAAGAGTTATCCAGATCGGAGACGTAGACCCCTGGTGTTCTCTACAAGTGACCATTTTATTTCTGTGAGTTTCACCCACGAAAGGGGTGAAGAGATTTGGCCTCAGAGGTAAGCTAGCTCCACGATACATTGGCCCTTTCCAGATCCTGGAGAGGATTGGAGCAGTAGCTTACCGGCTGGCACTACCACCGTCCTTGGCAGGTGCGCACAATGTATTCCACGTATCTATGCTGAGGAGATACATACCCGACCCGACACATGTGCTGACAGATATTTCAGTTCCCCTTTAGCCTGATGTCACTTACGAGAAGGTTCCAGTACGGATTTTGGACCGGAAAGAGCGTCAGTTGTGGAACAAGATAATCTGAGTGGTTAAAGTCGGATGGCAGCATCATTTGGACGAGGAGGCTACTTGGGAGCTCGAGGATACTATCCGAGCCTGATATCCCCATCTTTTCACTTGAGGTATGTGATTTAATTTACCGTTCAGCATTTATACTCTTTACCTGTTGTTAGTATTTGCTGATGGTAGATAACGAAATTTGGGGACCAAATTTTTATTAGTGGGGGAGAATGTAAAATATCGAAAAATGGAGAATAATGATAAGGGAATTTTTAGAAATTTTCTTGGAATTTTTCGGAGCTTGTATGGACGAGATTACGAGGATAAAAGTGGGCCCCGGGAAAGCCTATTTAGGCTACCCATTTAAACGAGGAAAAGATTTATTTATTTATTTTCTTTTCTTTTTTCTTATTTATTTTCTTTTCCTCCCCATTACTGTGTCGTTCCTTCTTCTTCTCCGCGCGCCCGACGCACAACCTTGCCCTAACCGACGTTGCACGCGGCGGTTTTTCTTCTCCCCGAGCAATAAAAAAAAACCTAAGCCGATCCCCTCCTTTTCTCTTCCCCCTTCTTCCTTACTCCTCTGCCCGTCGCCCTCGCTGTGGAGACCGCCACAGCCAACGCTCCTCTTCCCCAAGCGCCGGCGACGATCTGCCACCGCCGACCCATTGTCGCCCTCCCGTTGCATCGCTCCGCCGCCGCCGCCGTCACACGGAGCAGCAGCGATGCCCTACAGCCGACACCGTGCCCTAGCTTGAAGCCAATGACCATGGTTCGATCTCTCCGGCGGCCATTGCATCGCGTCTCTGCCCTAGAGCAGTCGCCACCCTTCGTTTGCCTGGATCGTCGCAACCATCTGAGGTATAGCCATGCCCTAGATTTCCACCGGCGAGTCTTCACTTTAAGGTATTGTGATATCTTGAAAATGAGAGTTGATTTGTACTCTTTAAAAGTGAAAGAGTGCCAATAAATTTGAGAAATTGATAAATCAAATTGGGACAAATAGGATAAAATTTTAAAGAAATGCTAAGTTAGAATTTTGACATTTTTCTAGGGAGATGAGGGCAACTTAGGTTTATTTTTTTACTTAGCAATTAGTTAATGATACTTAAATAGAAAATCTAGATATTTTCTTTATGCTAAAGTTACCATGATTGGGTGCCCTATCACATAATCATGGGCACCCAATCATGATAATTTTAGCATAAAAAAAAATATCTATTTTTTTATGCTAAAATTACCATGATTGGGTGCTCTATCACATGCCATGACATCATGATACATCTTATCATGATATTTGCTATATGTCATGTCATACATATATCATTTAGCTATGATAATTTTTCTTTTCAAAAATACTTATGCGATTTACGTCATGATCATTATCATGCGTCATTTTAATTCCTTAAAATTAAGGACAATAATATTAATTGACATCCTAGGTTGGATGATCCAAGTTTACATAACTAGTTAAAAATGCATGTTCCCTTAGTTTAGAAAAAATCCAATTTACATCTCACAAAAAATTATAAAGTTGACTTGTATGTGTATTGAGAGACATTAGATACAAGTGAGATGTTAGAAAAATGAACAAAACTCAAGATGTTGATTTAGTACATATTTTTGAATTTTAATATCATCAAAATAAATGATTATGTGAAGTCCAATTATGGGGAGAGCTAATGTACAAGTTATGTACATTTATCCCAAAGATCGTGGTTGGAAATTTATTTAAAAATTATTTCAAAATCATTTTAAAAAACCTTGATGAAATCTATCTTTTGATAGAAGTCACCATTGATTAAGTAAACACTAAGTTAGAGTGAATCATTGAACATTGAGATTTTCAATGATTTCTAATTTTGTGTTAATCTTTGAAAATAAGATATATTTTTATAGAAAACTATTTTCCCTGATAATATATGACATAAGTAATGTCTATGTAAAATTTCATGATTTTTTGATAACCGTAGAATTATTTATGAGTTTCTAAAATTAAATCTGAAGTTAAATTAAAAAAATGATTGATTGGGACAAGGTTTAATCAATCAGGCGATCGATTGTGACAGATCGTAATCAATTGAATCTCAACTCAATCAATTGGTAAGCCTTTTTCTTAGCAAAGAATGGCTCTAAACCCATCGGCAGATCGATTCAGACATTTCAATCGATTGAAGATAGTTATCAATCAATTGGGAATTGCAAATTTCGACTGGAATAGTCTAATTTCAGTCTATTAGCCCACGTTTAATTAACCTAACAATCCCCAACCCTATGAAATACTTGTATAAGTATATTAGGGTAATTTTCTTGGTGAAAATGAAAAGGGGGAGGTTTATGGTGAAACATGTGGAGTTAAGGGGAGCTTTAAATTCAAGATTGAATTTTTAAATCTCATAACTTCATTTTGAGTTTTCCTAAAGATTTAGAAACTTAAAATAATTGTTGGTCCAATGATAGAAGTTGGAGCACGCTTTGAGGGAGGGTCTTCCTAAAATGCATGATTTTTTTATGATAAGGATGAGGAAATAATGGAAAGCTGAGAACCTTCATTGTGATTGATATATGCTTAAGGTTGAGTATAAGATACAATGAAAGGTATAGGACTTTTATTGGGTTCCTTTGAAAAAATTGACTCTCAGGGAGAGATTTTGTGTCAAAGGGGTAGAAAATGTGGGATTTAAGTTAGAAACTCTCATTCATGCTTTGGCATGAGATGAAAATGGAGATTAGGCTAATGGGTTAGCTTAACTTAAACATATTTTCAAACATCAAAAAGATATGATAGAGATTGTTGGTGCAATCTTCCTTATGTCAAGGTTGTCCAGGTTGACTAAGCTCGGATTGTCTCAAGATTGAGTTTTGATATTTGGACAATATGTGTGAATGGAAAGTCAAGTAGATCAAGGTTGATCGGAGACTTAACTAGCAAAGTCCTAATTAGAAGTTAGGTAAATAAGAAGTCCTAACTAGAGGTTAGGCAAATGGAACTCCTAGTAGGATTAGGTAAACCTAGTTGGGAACTAGGTTAAGTCCAAGGAGAGTTAGTTGGGAGCTAAACACTTGGCACAGTGAAGTCCTAGTAGGACTAGGCAAACCTAGTTGGGAACTAGGTTAAGTCCAAGGTGGATTAGCTAGGAGCTAAACACCTAACACAAAGGAAGTCCTAGTGAGACTAGGCAAATCTAGTTAGGAATAGCTAGGAGTTAAACACTTGGCACGAGAGAAGTCCTAGTTGAGAACTAGGCAGGGAAAAGTTTAAGTTGGTTAAGGGTTGATCGGACACTTGGTAAAAAAAATTATGGTAGGTCAAGGTTGACTGTATGCTAAGCAACAGGAAGTCTCAACAAGTCATGGAAGGCTTCGGATTGGGCAAAGGAAGCCTAAAACCAAGTTTAGGGGATTAGGGATGGGCAATCAATTAGTTCAAAGCCAATTGATCAGGTGATCGATTGGGAGATGTTCTTCATGAAACAAAAGGGCTTTGGATAGATTAGGTAATCCATCCAGCCTAAAGTCAATTGATTGGGTAATCGATTGGGAGAAACTCGTGAGCAAATAGTAGCTTACCAGATTGATTGAGTGATTGATTGGGAAGCTTCTTCTTTACGAACAAAAGCACTCTTAATCGATTAGCTGATCAATTAAGAAGTTGCTTAATCGATTATGGCTATGGTGTAATCAATTGGGAGATTTTACGAGATAACAGTAGGCTTTTGAATCGATTGGGTGATCCATTAAGAAGCTGCTTAATCGAATAAGGCAGACCTTCATTGATTGAGGAAAAGGGGAAAAGAGTCATTGCAAGGTTTGAATGACTAGATTTTATCTGATCTGATATGGTAATAGATTAGGGGGTAAGCACTACAACAAATCTGCTAAAAGACAACAGTGAAAAACCATTATGAAAGGCTCCAAAAAATCATTGTAAATCAACACGTTTAGAAAGATAGGGGCATCAAAAGACAACTATAAAAAATTGTTATCTTTTCACTAAAATAACAACGATTTATAATCATTGTCTTTGAGCGCCCTATCTTTCTCAACGCGTGGATTTACCACAGTTTCAAACAACGATGTTTCACCGTTGTATTTCAAGCGAAAGGACAATGATTTATAACCGTTGTCTTTGAGCATCCTATCTTTTTCAATGCATCAATTTACCACGATTTTAGACAATGATTTTTCATCGTTGTGTTTCAAGCGAACAAACAATGCTTTATAACTGTTTTCTTTGGGCAATCTATCTTTGTCAACACGTTAATTTACAATAGTTATTTAGGTCTCTTAGACAACGATTTTTACCATTGTCGTTTGTATTGAAAAGAACTAAACCCAATTTAATCGTTGTTGTTTCTCAACACAACAAACTGTTGTCTATATAACTAATTTACCATATACATCATTATAGCAGCATCAAAACAAAGCAACATCAAACATATATACAAGTACTAAGTATTGCACTTGTACGTCCCCATTTAAGTCGTCACTCCTTACAAACATACATCATATTACAATAAAATTTACAACACCATAAGTTCATAACCAAAACACCAAAAGTTCATAACATCCATAAGAGTTTCAATACCTAAATTTATTACTCATCAGAGATGTAATCTTGTATGCAATCTGCCCATTCAAAACGTTCTTCATCAATTTCTTTTGCTGCTATCACAGTTTTTGCAAATTGCATGTACATAAATTGAGTAAAAATGTTAATTGCACAAATCATTTTAAAAGTAGGTTTCAATAAAAAAAAATCTTGAAAATGTCTAATATTACTATTGGCCGCAGCGAAGCTTTGTCAATGGATGCGGTGCCTTTAATGATATCTCTCATATATCGCAAGACAAAATAACCGCACTAGGCTCCATCATGTTGAAGGGGTTCTTGTGTGGAAAAAAATTGTAGTAGCAAATTAATAACTTAATTACAATAACAAAATGAATAAGGAGAACTTACTTTGAACAGCTGATTTGAGCATACCGTTGTCATTTAGTTTTAGAACCCTCCAACAGGCTGAGCATCTATTAAGCAACTTAGTTATTTCCTCTAATTCTCTATGTTGTCATGCAAAATCCAGATGCAAAACTAGTTTCAGCTAAAGCATTAATTAAAAGATGTTACAGTATATAAGGAGCTGTAGTAGCAAGTATAAATCCACATTAGTTGGGTGATTGTAGCGCAATTAATGACTTGGAATTAATAGGTTTTTTTATGCAAATTGATACAAATGACTTCAAAACCTCATCTAGAAGTAGAGCTAGACATAGCCTTAGTCCCTCAAAGAAAACTTTTATTCATTTGCAGACATTAGAGTGGATGAAAGGTTATCAACCTTCTTGCTAAAGGTTGTTATGCATTGCTAACCATATATTAATATTAGAAAAAACATAGATTCCAAGTTGTTATGCATTGCTAAAGGTTGTTTCTCTACTTGCTAAACTTATGGAAATAAATTTACAATTGTCTATGGAAGCAAAGTAGTAGTGAATGTCATGTCCTGAGAGCACTCATTTTAGCTACGTACAAATCCATTATCATGCCACATATGAGAATAATGAGAATTCTCATTATGCTATAGAGATGCTAGACAATTCTCATAACAAGTCCTTAGATAATTATCACACAAGCATAATGAGAATAATATCCCAATATGAAGTTTAGGGAAAAAATGGAATAAAATCTACAAGAAGTTATTTCTCAAGACATTCAAAATTGTAAGATTCTAAATGCATAGAAAATCATAAACGTTGTGCAAAACTTTAGTCCTAGTAACTGTGTTGTTCTAAGTTATGCTTTAACTCTTCAAAACTTATCTAGTGTTATATGATTAGAGGATAATGTAAGTAGCAATAATTGCAAAGTATGTATTTTCTAGATAGGAGTATCTCTCATAAATTGTCAAATAATAATGATATCATAAGAGATTAAAGATACCTTTAAAACCTCAGCTTCATCAGTCATATCCACATCGTCATCACCATTTTCTAATTTCAACTTGAAATAAATTCTATAAGTACTCCATGATGATTTTGATATGATCAACCAAGTCAAGTTAGGTCATATTGTTATCTGATGTCTTGTGTTTAAGTGTGCAGGAACTTAGAAGCACAAAAGGTCGAGCGAAAGACACAGCAATCGAGAATGACGGCATGGGAGACAGCTGACGGGCTCGATGCGTCCGAGGGACGAGGCGCTATGAAAGAGTACACTAGCAGACGAGAAGGAGATGCGCGACGTTTCCAAGGGACGAGAAGCCTGAGCGGACGACTGCTCGAAGGCCAGAAGATGGGTTCGGGTGAGCCCTATCCTAGATGGCCGAAATCACCCAAGTAAGCGAAACCGAAACAGAAGACCCGGACCCAAGCGAGTGGAACCAGAGCGGAAGTCCTGGACTGAAAAAGTTAACTGGTGTTGACTTTCTTGGTCCGGGCGCCCGGACTTGGTCTAGGCGCCCAGACCACCAGGGGCAGCCAGGGCGCCCCCGGTATGCGCCTTGGCCGCCCCCTAGGCCAACCCAGTCCGGGCACCTGGAACAGCTCTGGGCGCCCAGACCTAAAATTTTATCAAAATGACAAATGTCATGAACTGTTGCGATACGGATAAAATTTTATCCGTGTTCAAGCATCTAGAACCCTTCCAGGCACCCTAATCAAGGCTATAAATACAGCCCTGATCCCAGAAGCTAAAAACATCACTTGTAATCAATTCATTTCTTGTTTAGCTTTGTAATTGTGTAATTCAATGTTATAAGAGGCTACTCCGCCCATATGAGAATCTTAGTGTGTTTTTCAAGGTCTTGGATTAGCAACCCCCTGATTGCAAATCAAGTAAATTCGGTGTCTCTTTTTCTCAATTAGTTTCTTAATTTCTTTTATACAAGTGTTGGTTTTAATTACGCTGTAAAGTCCGAGAAAGGTTTTTATTTTTATCTTTCAAGGTTATTAGCCACCCGCCCTCCCCATCTAGCTGACTGCCAAGGGTCCAACAATTGGTATCAAAACAAGGATACTTCAGAAGGACTAACTGTCGACCAAAGCAAAATCAATGATCGGACCAAGCCTCATCCCACCAAAGTTCGAGGGAGAGTTTGCGCACTGGAAACGTGGAATAGAGGTATTCCTAAAAACTGACTTTGAAATTCTTTTAATTATTAAATATGGTGTTGTAATTCCAAAAGATCAACAAGGCATAGAGAAAGAAGAGTACCTCTAGACAAAAAAGGAACAAATTGATTTCGTCACTAACAGTAGAGCAAAATATCACCTGCTAAGTGTGTTGTTACCTCAAGAAGTCAACCGCATCGGAAGCTACTCATGGTCAAAGACCTCTGGGAGAAATTCTTGGAACTCCACGAAGGTACATCCGAAGCAAAGCTCGCACGACGGGGCATTCTTCAGAATAAACTAACAAATATCCATTTGGAAAAAGGTGAGAAGGTAGCCGAACTACACACGAAGATCAAGGAGCTGATCACCGGACTGGTAAGGTGAAACAATAACCAATCGGGGCTTGGTACGCTACGTGCTCAATGCCTTTACCAGGACTCCAGAATGGACCTCAATAATCGACGCCTACTACATCTCGAAGGACTTGGAGATAAGTACACTTGAAGAATTATTTTCGACTTTACAATTACATGAATCTAGATGTACAAGATCAAGTAAAGAGTTAAGCCAGAATCTGGCACTAAAACCCATAAAAAAGGATGAACCCGAATAAGACACATATTCAGAAGGGGGCCAAGAAGCTTACATGGTAAGGAAATTTAGAAAAGTTTTTAGATCTAACAAATTTTTTTAAAAAAAATGCAGAACAGGAAAAATCTAAGAAATAGAAGAAAATTTGATGCCACCAGTGTCATAAAGGAGGACTGCCCGGAACTCAAAGAGAAAAAAGATAAGAGGCCCAAGCAAAACAAGCGCAAGAATCTCAAGGCCACTTAGGACGAAAGCTCATCAACCGAATCGGAAATAGAAGCATATGTCGGACTAACATTGATGGCTAGCCATGAAGATCAAAGTACTTCAGAAGCCAGCATCGATTAAGGGGGAGTGACTTCAGGCGAATGCAACGAAGCAGGGGGAGAGTCAAGCTTTAGATCTAATATAGTAAGTGAGGTATACCTCTTACCACCTTATCAACTTTATTTCGGCATTAAATCAATGGCAAAATCAATGTATAAATTGAAAACTAAAAATGACAAATTAAAAATTAAAAATTAAAAACTTAGAAATAAAAAGAACCTTAGCTAAATCATGGTTAATAGAGGATCTAGATAAGTTAAAAATTGAAAATGCTAATTTGAAAAGATAAATAAAAAATTTAAAAAATTTTGCATGTTCAAATTTCGTTATTTCAAATTTGAGTAACTATAAAGGACTAAATTGATATTTTAGATACCATAAGGGTCAAATTAGAAAGTTATCATCAAAATATGTTCCTAAAAGATACTTGATCAATCTAATAGGAAGAAATTTATATTGGGTTCCTAAATCCTGCTTAGAATAAATTCAATCTTTTTAAGAGTTACAACTTGTAGAAAGATGTTGGGGTTCAATCAAAGTCTCACATTGGAAAGATTTGGGAAAGATCATGGGTTTAAAAGGATGCATGATATCTCCATTTGTATGAGGCATTTTGGGGAGAGCCCAAAAGCAAATCCATGAGGGTCTAAGTCCAAAGTGGGCAATATCATATCATTGTGGAGATATGTAAACATCCTTCAACCCCAACAATGGTATCAGAGTCATGGTCCAAACTAGATGCAATGTGGGGTAGCCTTGAACGAAGTTGAGGGTAGGCTCTAAGTAGGTCAGGGTGACCGGATGCTTACGGGAAAGGCCCAAAGCCGATTAGGGTAACTGAATGCTCATGGGATGACCCAGAGTGAGTCAAGTTGATTAGATGCTTGCGGGAAAGTCCCGAAGTAGGTCAGGGTGATCGAATACTCACGGGGAGACCCAGAGTAAATCAGGTTGACTGGATGCTTGTGGGGAAGTCTGGAACAGGTCAGAGTGACTAGATACTTACGGGAAGGCGAGTAGGTCAGGGTGACCGGATGCTCGCAGGGAAGCCCGAAGCAGATCAAGGTAACCGAATGCTCGTGGGGAGGCCTGAAGTAGGTCAAGGTGACCAGAAGCAGATGCTTGCGGGGAGGCCCAGAGCAGGTCAAGGTGACCGGATGCTCGCGGGGAAGTCCGGACCATGAGAGTAATTGTGGCCCTTCGTTTGAAGGGAGGATTGTTGGAGTTCAATTAAAGTCTCACATTAGAAAAATTTGGTAAAGATCATGGGTTTAAAAGGATGTAGGATATCTCCACTAGCATAAAACCTTTTGGATAGAGCCCAAGAGCAATACTATGAGAGTCTGTGCCCAAAGTGGACAATATCATGTCATTGTGGAGATACGTGGACATCCTTCGATCACAACAGTTACCAAACCTAATCTTTTGTAAAAGAAGAAAATTAATAATGATTGTCCAATAAAAAATAGTTAAACTGAATGCGTGACTTGGAGCAGTAACCACAAGGCTACGAACCATGTAAAACCAAAAGTGTCATCTTTACTTTCTGTTATTTAATTTCATTGTAAAGACTTTGGTTTTTTGAATGAATTTTGAACACGTACAAAGCGCACTATTCACCCGTCTCTAGTGCTCTCTTGATCCAACACTCTTTACAAACACTAAGCCAAAGTTCAAGACAATAAATAATCATGCAACTCTTAGAGAGAGAAGCATGCAAATCCTAAAGGACCCAAAACTCTAAACTATAAGTATTCATACAGCTCTTTTAAAGGGTGGAATCGAAACTCTAATCTACAAGTAATCATACAACTCTTTTTGAGGGTGGAGCCAAAGCTTTAAACTACAGGTAATCAAGTAACTCTTAGAAGGCAGAGTCAAAGCTCTAAATTACATATAGTTACACAACTCTTTTAGAGAGTGACGTCATAGCTCTGTAATGTAAATGTTATATTTATTATCTTGTCAATTTAATATCAATGATAACACACCCCTTTCAAAGTGCAAGTCTAAACTCTAAGCATAAATGTTGTATTTCTTATTTTATTAATTAATATTAGTGCTAACATAACTCCCTTTGAGAGCCCAGAATTATGGTACAATTAATTTTCTAATTTATTAGTTAGCATTAATTAGGAAATTTAATTTATCATAGATTTCAAATAGGAAACAAATAAGATAGAAATCAGCCAAGATAAAAAAAAAAAAAGGGAAAGCAGTGTGATAGGAAAAATCAAGTAGTTGGAGAGTAAGGATAAGAGTATAATGAATTCTCTATTTTTCATAACATCAACTTTCATAAATTAAATCATGCATAGGATAAATGTAGTGAGACAAACAAGAAAAACTCCAACTCAACGTAAGAATCCATATTTGTTTATATCGACTTCAATATCTCGATGTTATGCTAGCAACCCCCTCCTCTTCAACCATTGAAACTCTATTTCTCCAACCTTTTTATTTTTTAATGAGGGTGTTGTATTCCTTGTGTTGCTTAGCCAATCCATAGTGAGTCATTAAGATTGGAGCTCTCAGTTCTCTGCTCTTTTGCATCGTCATCCATCTCTATTATGTGGTAAAAAAGGCGATTCGCTTGCCTCCAGCGTCCTCGTCAACTCGTCCCTAGACCAACATGAAGAAAGTAAATCACGAGTGACTACTAGCCATTAGTGCAAATGGCCAAGACATAAGGAAGATTATAGAGGGAGAGAGAGATGAATGTGGTGGCTTGCGATGGTAGTAGTGAAGGCGGCACATGGTGGTGGCAGCGTCAATTTTGAAATTTTGAATGGTATAACAACTTAAGAGTTTAGCACATCTGATAGATGAGAAGGTTGATGTGAGATTGCTTTGTGATGGAGGCAATTGCATAAAGATTGGAGTGTAGCTGGACCTGGGGTGGACTACACAAGTGAAATGTGAAGAATGATAGGAGAAAATTTGAAACTTGATAGAGATGGCTTTGTGATAGAGACAATTATGCGGTGAGGTGAGAGTACATGTACTTAGAAGAAGGTAGTTCTCAACTTTGACAGACTTGACCATTGGATTGATGGCAACCAACATACTAGTAGACTGAAAGAGTCCTTTAGTAAAAAAGCCTTGGCAAATTCGACCATTAGATTGGTTATAGTCAACATACCAATTGACTGAAGGAACCCTTTAATTGGGAAGCCAAGATGAAATAGTTGCTAATGAAAACAATCGTGTTCCAAGGGAGACACAGCCGAAGTTGACCCAAATCATTCAATTGATAAGAAGTTAACTAATGCTATAGGAAGATGATGTAATCAAAGTTGTAACAAATGAATTAATTAATAATTCATGGATTAGTTGATTGATGGTGTAAACCGATTGACTATTGACTGTCAACACAACAAGATTGACTTGAGGAAGCAATTTTAGGAAGAGGCTATTGAAAGGGTTGAAAAGGCCACGAATCATAATAACACCAAATCATATTCACAATGAAATTCTATGATTTTATTCGAGTTTTCTAGTAAACCCTCATTACTTTGTTGTAAGCCTCTTGTGTAAATTAACTATGAACATCTTATTAGAAGTTTCTTCATCTCTATTATTATCTCAAAGGAGAAAATATAAAAAGCTTTCAGATCTTGTGTTAGCAATTATGGTACGTGCATATTTGTTTATATTTGTTTTCTGTTATGCTAATCTTATATGACCTTGTTAGATCAATAATAAAAGTAAATTGAGTTTTTATTTACAAATATATAAACACTATTTACCCCTCTTTTAGCATGTCCAGTCATCTATATATCCACCCTCTAGGTTCCGATAGTCTACCTAGGTCTTTTTTATATAGGTTTGCTTTAGGCCTTTTAAGAGTTTTTTACAACATAATCTCATATTGTTTGATTTAACCTTTAGAATATACTAATCTCACCATAATCATCCTTAGTAAAAACTCTTCCACTACCATTGTATCCACCTGCAAGGCGTCCAGGTCCCCCTCAAGGAAGGGTTGAGCTTGACCTAAACTGAAAGGATCCAAACCCATCAGCAAATCATTTCTCTGTAGTCAACCATAATCCAATGTGGCGACGCTGATGGTGGAAGAGGAGATTGAGACTAGGGGATGAAGGTGTGCCTCTGCTACAACATATCTAAGTAGCCACAGGTGACGAAGGGCGAATCCAGATTAGGAATCGACATCCGAGTGTGGGACTCGTTGGTGTCGATGGTGACGACATCCAAGGTGGTGCAGTGTTGATCGAAGGGTTTCTAGAGATTCCTTTCATCGGGAATCGGGGATGTGCAGTAGGGGGAAGAGGGAGAAGCTTGAGATTGAGATGGGAGACCTAAGAGGATGCACAAGGTTTGAACTTGCTCGTCTAGGAGCGAGAAGGAGCCTCAGTGGCCCCCACGGGCGGGATCAACCGGTTATGACATGGATTCTTGCAACATAGGTCGAGAGGTCGAGGGTCTGCGGCAGCAAATGCGATAACATCAATATCTGTCCGTGCTAAACACCTGAGACCACCATGTCATAGCCGGGCCCGTATTCACCGTGATTTACTCCCTCTCATATTTGTGGGGCCGGGGTGAGGGGGCCGCTGGGTTGGCGGTTCCAACCTTTTTGCAACAGAGAAGGAGCCTCAGTGACCTTCTCCGTTGAGACAGACGGTGGAGCTCTTGCTGTCCACGAAGTTCTTCGAAGAAGAGTGGACCGGACAAGTGGTCATAACACAGGTATTTTTGTCCAAAGGGGCAAAAATCAAAGGATAATTTTTGAAAAATATTTTTTCCTAACCCCAAAAACACGTAAAACCTAACACTTCCAAGGTAATCACATTTTGATTTATATTCCTCATTTGCTGACATACTCCATTACTTGATAATCACTCATTACTTGAACCAAATAGAATTAAATAATATAATCTTATATAGTTAACCAAAGTTATCAATAATAACCTTCAACCAAACATGCCCTTAGGGTTTTTATGACATCCTATATGTAGGATCGAAGAAAGCGCTAGAGGCAGGGGTAGATATTGCTCGTGACTTTTTCACATTTTTCATAAAACTTAGAGTTAAAGTAGCGAAAATAAGACAATAAATAAAACAATGCTAACACGATTAGTTTTACTTGATTTGGAGCCTTTGACGACTCCTACTCCAAGACGCATGATCGTTGATAGCTTTCATTAGATAATTCACTATCAATTCAATCAAGTACAAAATAAATGATATGAAAATACAACTTTTACTTAAATAAATTATACCAATAACTTTACAAAATTTAGAGTAGAGTGTAGTTGTCGGAGTAACATCTCGATGTCATAGTCGAAGTTCGAAGCATCATGAAGATCGTTTGATTTTTAGAAGTCATTAGCAGTGAGTAGAAGTGATGATTCAAACTGTTGGTTGAACCCCATTATAAAGGATGATCTAGGCGCCTCTATACCTTTGAGGCATCTGATCAATCAAATCTGACCAGATCCGAGCTCGTCGTGCCTTACCCTTATCTAGGCGCCTCAATCCCTTTGAGGCACCTCGGTTGCTGATGTGACGAGTGTTGAGCAAAACTCTCCTGGTCGACTCTATCTCATCCTAGGTGCCTCAATTCCTTTGAGGCTCCTAGATCTGACATGCGTTGACCAACCAGAAGTTGCCACCTTATCATGCTACTTGCACTGAGCTGATAAAGACGCCTAAATACCTTTCAGGCGTCTGTATCATCTTGAGGTGCCTAGATCCTTCTAGGCGCTTGGATTAGTATTTTCAGGCTTAAAAATATTATACATTATAGAGTTAGTATAGAAAGATATAATATGAAATAATATTAATTTGATAGTTTAAGACTGTCCTAGCTTGACTTTTGGATTTCCTATGAAATCGTAGGTCAAACCGATGTCTACTGTTCTCTCAATAGGAGTTGCATCCTCACCTACTTCTCTTAAAAGAATTTATTTTTTACCAAACATCTGGTTCTCTAAACCTATTTGGACTTTTTTTCAACATCTGATCTTGACTTCTAGGACTTCTCGCTATACGTCTGATCCTCAACCTGCCTAGACTTTAGCCTGACATTCGTGACCCCAAGTCTTCCACCCGATTTCCTTAATCTGTCAAGTCTTCTTCCTAGTCCACATGACCAAGACTTAGTGCCCAATCCACTTTACCAGAACTTAGTACCTATTGTACAATTCATAAGCGCACAACTGCCATTAAGTAATAAAAATATCGATCCCACAAGGACTATTGATTAAGCACTAGTTAACTTCACACAGTGAATTTTCTAGACAATCGAAGGTTGGTTCACAAACACTTGAAGAAAGAGAGAGAGAGAGAGAAAATGAGCGTAAGTGAATGAAAGATGATAGATTCTATAATTTTGGTTTCACTATGATTTTAGTTAATGTCCCTGTAAATTATTCATCTACCTAACTTCATGCTTACACTCTTGTAGGGATTCTAACTAAAGTCTGCCACAATCCCAACAGATCGCACCATAGAGTTAACACTAGTTCTAACCTCATTAAGTAAAGAGGTAACTCTAGAAAATCTAGTTGGGATACCCTCTATCACAGGGGTCCCAGGTCATACAATCGCTACTTTCTCACGGTAGATTAATATAATTAAGTAAAAGAAGTAACCTAGAAAGTTTGATTAAACGGATACCCTCTGTCATAGGGCTCCCCGGTTATATAATCGATAGATTATACAAGTCACTTCCTTACATTAATTTTGGCAAAACTACTAAAACTCTAATTATCCTCCCTAGTATAGAATTGATCCCTGTTTGAAGGTGATGCCTTAGAAAGTAAGGGATACACTCTGTCACAGGATCCCATTGTTATACAATCCAAAGCACCTCCTTTACACAATAACCAAAACTCTATATCTAAATGTGTTAACCTCGTACACATTTCGATTAGAGTTATGGGTTGTTCCAAGCACCAAAATGTAGCTAACTTCAAAATCTACAACTTTTCTTAAGAGTCCAATAGAGGTTAACAAAGTCTAGTCGTGTTAAAATGCATGTCCATACCTCCCATTCTTGGCCACATCACATCCTTCGCCCGAACTACAAACTAAATTTTGAACTACCATAACTTTCAACACAATTGAAGCCAAGGCTCTATCCAAATATCAAAATATAGATAATTTCAAAAGATACAACTTTGATTCAGGGTGAAACATGAGAAAACTAAGTTTAAGGGGTGAAAAATCTAGTTTGGTGGAGCCCCTGTAAACCTGGCAGATCTAGTTAGTTTGGAGGAGGTATAAAAGGGTCAAGAACTTGATTCTTTGACTCATTTGGGGATTGGGGACTTCATCCCTCTCCTTGGGGAAGGGTTATCCCCTTAGGGGGGGGAGCCCTAAAGCTCTTCTTCTTCAAGATTAGTGTATCTCTGGAGTAAGGAAGCACTTCCAAGGATGCTATGCTTCAAAGATAAGCATTTCTTCTCTCTATCTCCATGTATTGAGTTGTAGTTTACTTCTTTCTTCGTCTTTGAATTGTAATCCCTTGTAATGGATTTGATTCTCTAGATTTAGGATGTAAGAAGTAGATATCTCCGATCGGACGTCTTAGGAGCTCAGCTCACCACTTAAATATCATCAAGGCCTAGCTCCCCCATTAGAATGTTGTTATGGTCCAATCACTTCTCATGAGAGACTGGGCTCTCTGTTCTCGGTCCATCTTCTGACTAGCAGCCTAATAGGCCTTTCAGCCCATGAACTCATTTTACCATTAATATGACATTGATTTGTCAAAGAATCAGAGGGTTGTATCTTTGCACATATACGTAATACTCTGCTCATACCTACGATGGGATTGCTAAATACGATGGAAGCATGATGATTAGATAGACTGTCTAGTAGTGATGTGATGTCTTATTAAATGTGGAGATCACAAAGACATTATGAAAGGATCCCTCTCTGTCGATATAGGTACGCGAGTCCATCACCTTTTCTTTTGATAGTCCACTATTCCTCTTCCTCCTCGGATACTAACTTGATCATTGAAGTAGCCACGCCAGAGACCTCCTTTAGCTAGCTTACTGATGGTTTTCTTCCTTCTTCTGCTTGTGTTTGCAGGCGTGTTCCTAGCTCAAAGTCTTCTTCCAGTCATCCTCCAAGCTAGCTCACCAATAGTCCATCTTTCGCCACTTCCAGGCAGGATCAAAAAGAAAACTCATTCTTACCTCATCTCTCTCATTAAGTGAGCCTCCTCTAGTAGATTATCACTGCCACCACAAGCTCAGCTAAGGTGGTAGTTGGATGATGGTTTGAATCGTAGGGCTAGAAGGGCGTAATTCCTTGCACCTCATATAACTCATCCTCATCTACCTACCTCTTCAATTACCATGATTTACCTTTTTCGTGTTGGTTATGAGATAAGTTGGTGGGAGCACTAGGACAAGCGAACCATCTTTTGCCACTCTAATAGCTTATCGTTGTTCCTAAACCATTGTGAACTTGTCATCTGCTCATGAGTAAAAATGACAATTTTATCCGAATCTGATTGAGGATTCGATATCCGACCCGAATGAAAGAGGTATGGAATGACTATATATATATATATATATTACTGTTAATTTTAATATATTTTTATTTAATAATAATAATTAGATAAAAGAAAGAAAAATTATAAATATAAAAAAATATTTAATGCTTTAATAAATATAAATATACCTATCGGATATCCTACCTCGATGGATATAAAAATAGATGAGATTGTCATCACTTGCCTCCTAGCTTGACACTTGCTTGTGAGCTAGCCACTTCATATCTTCCACCTGTTCGCTCCTCTTTGCGTGGATGCCATTTTAAATTTATAATAAAAGAGGCCCTTCTAAATTTTTCCCTTAAATGAAAAGTCATAATAAAGCTAGTGATGATTTTTCTTCCACGACTCTACAATTCGCTATTTGCAGCACACAGAGCAAATGGTCGTCTGCTTTTCAGAATTCCACTTTTAAACCTTTTCCTGCGCTGCGCATGTATTCAATGCGCGAGCGCTGGTACAGCCATTTAACTGGTCTGCGGAAAAATAATGTACACCATCACGTGGTTAATGGAGGCCGCCTGACCCTTTTTACTGCCCTACGAAATCCAGCCAGTCCTGCATGGCTACTCCCTGCCCTCACCGCCAATGCCGCCCGTACACTTTGCGTGATCTCACCGCCCAAAATCCCCTTCCTCTCTCGGTCTCTGTCTAGAGCTTGAGTAGCTTGCCCTATCGCAGGCTCAACGGCGAAGTACTCGCAAATGGTGGTTGGCCACGCGTCTTCACTGCTCTAGCCTATGGAAGTCTTTAATGGCGTGTGACTTCCTTGGGGCTCGCAACGAGTTGATGGCAGCGCAGTTAATGAGCCCATCCGATACGCGATGGTTCCTCCGTAGTCTGTTCCTTATTGATTTTGGCGCTGGCCTATGCATCTCCGCGTACTCGATTGCGTCTCCCGCTTTATCTTGCCATCCAGCCGCCTCTGCTTTCTTTGTTCTGCTTCCGTTTCTGCTCTGTTATCGATGCGAGCATTGCGCTTCTGAACAGACACAATTAACAGCAACAGAGTGATCACAGATCAAGACAATTAAGCCAAGCCAAATTTCATAATTGTGCTTACTGAAGTCAAGTCAAACTAACACAACACAACTGCAGCCAGAAAGAACAGCGGGACCCGTACCATGGTCAAAATTGGGTCATCTGCGCTCTTGTATCATCGTACGACAAATTACTAATATGCTATAGTCTTTCACACAAAGTACGATAAGAAACTTAAACTGTTCCTCCCTGGCCGCAGGGTCCGGCCACTGCGGCCAGAGGAGTCTTCATCTCCAAGGACAACTTGAGCACCTCGTCGAGGTTGACCGGAGCAGCGTCGGCAGGGAGCCACTCGAAGCCGCGCACCAGACTAGCCACCCACAGCGCGACCGTGGCGAGGCCGAGGTTTTTGCCAGGGCAGACTCGGCGGCCGGCGCCGAAGGGAGCGAGGCGGAGGTCTCCGCCGCGCACGTCGATGTCTGCGCCGCCTTCGGCCGGTACGAACCGCTCGGGCCGGAACACTTGGGGGTCGGCCCACACCGCCGCGTCGTGGGTGATGGCCCACATGTTCACCATGGCGGTGGTGCCCGAGGGGATTACCATCCCGTTGCTGAGGTGGACATCGTCAGTTGAGAGGCGGGCCCAGGAGAGGAGCGGGCCCGGTGGGTGGGCTCGCAGGGTTTCTTTGATCACCGCCTGGAGGAACGGCATCCGCGACAAGTCCGAGTCCGTGGGGATGGAGGTCCGACCGACGATGCTTTCGACCTCTCGCCGGAGCTTGGCCTGCGACTCCGGGTGGAGCACCAGCTCCGCCATCACCCATTCCGTTAGCAGCGCCGTCGTATCCGTTCCGCGAAAGATCATCTCCTGCCGCAACAGAGTATTAGACTGTCCTTACATTTCTTTCTTACTGATGAGGTATAAAACTCACCCAGAGGACGGCGACCATGTCGTCTTCGTCGAGCTTCTCGTCGCCGTCGAGGGATAGTAGCACGTCGACGAAGTCAGCGTTATCCGGACCGACGTTCGGCACACGACAGCGATGCTCGGAGATGATGCCGCGCACCAGGTGGCGGACGCGGGGCACGAGGGCGGCACTGCGACGCTTGACATTGCAGGGATCGAAAAGGGATGGAAACCAAGGTAGATGGTCGGACCAATTGAAGGCGCCGAGGAGATCGAATCCTTCCCTGACCATGGCTTTGAGCTCCTCCGCTTCCGAGTCTCCGCCGGGACGGTACACGTCGTAGCGCCGACCGAAGACGCTTCCCATAATGTTGTTGAGAGCCGCGTTCTGTAGGTGGGTGCGCAAGTGGACGTATCCGAGCTGGCGTTGCTCGGCGGAGACGGCAGCGAGCATGGCGGCACAGTCCGCCTGACGGCCGGGCTCGTGGGCGGCGATGCGGCGAGGGGCGAAGAGGTGGGCGGAGGCGATGCGGCGCAGGAGACGCCAATAGGCGCCGCTGGGGGCGAACCCGATGGCACGCGCGAACATGAGTTCTCTAGCGGATCGTTTGATCGGGCGGTCGGCAAAGGCCTGGTGGGAAAGAATCTCGCGGGCGACGGTGGCATCGGACGAAACGACGGCGGGAGTGGCGCCGATGGAGAAGGCCATGAGGGACTTAGCGCGTAACGAGAAGGCGATGGCGGCGAGGCGGCGGTGAGGGAGTGAGCAGGCAAGGGTGAGGAGGGATCCAAGGCCAGGAAGGCCGTAGGGGCCAGGGATAGGAACGACTCCGCGGCGGTTACGGCCGTTCAACCAGGCAGGCCCGCCGGGGGACAGGGCCCAGGAGAGAAGGCTGAGTGAGACACCCGCGACCAAGATTGAAAGCAGGAAAAGCCCGGTGCCGCAGCCGAATGAGTCGGCACCGATAACGGCGGCCGGGAGAGTGAACACCCACCAGGCCGAGTCAGCAACAGTAAAGGTGTCGTAGTTGGGAGCCATGTCTGCCGCCTCAGCTCAAGCGGCCGATCTCCGATGTACCCGTTCAAAAGACAGAACGAGGCAACAGCCAACGGAGAGAAGAAAGTGTGAAGAAATGGCGACGACGGATCAATATATTTATAATGTGAGAATTCATTAGTCAAGCTTAATATGAACCTGATCACGTGACTCAATACTTGAATATAATACATTAACTTTGGGAGGGTTCGGACGATGTTTCCGTGGATTAACCAAAAACTAAAAAAAAACAAAAAATTTCCCTAGTTTTAAAGTGATATTAGTTTAGTTAAAACAACAAATTGTAGTTCGAGTATGAGGGATATATATTTTTTATTTTAAACTGGAGGGAGGTGTAGTTAATGTAGGCATGAAAGTGAAGGCACTGAGAGCGCAAGGCAATGGCCGACGGCCAATGGCAGAGGAAGAGTGGAGGTCAAGGAACGCATTTATGTTGCATAGCAGAGGGTTTGTATTGGGGAGAGGGCTGTGCATTTATGTTGCATTTGTCCTTTAGCTGTATGCCCTCGTATCAATTGCTATACTTTCAGGAAAATTAAGGCCACGGAGCTGGAAGAAGAACAGTGAGTCGAACTTCCAAACGTGTCATACGAATCCGATTATTGTCTTCCACCAAAAGGGCGGGCTCTCATCAGTTTCTTGGCATAGCCAACCTCGTTTACTTTTAAAGAAATTCATTTCTTCGGGGAAAACAAAGCCAATAGGCAAATATTTGATTTGCTATCTAAGTCAGCCGCCGGCCGTTGACCCCAGTTTGCGTAAACAAAAATAATGCATTCAAAAAAGTCAACCAATTAAATACTTATTTTGCAAAAGGATCAAGGTCTGTTACCCGAGAGATAGGGGCAAGGATCAACTCTTCAGTGTGTCTAAAGGTTAAGGTGGCTACGTACGGAGTACTGATCTCCACTTGAACAATTTTATGAACACAGAAATCGCAAGGGTTAACGTCCGGATTAACAAATGTTATGGATAAATAGTTTAATCATCGGAGCAGAATTAGGTGGGTGAATTTAGTTGGGGGGATAAGGCCGATGTAGTAGCAAACGAGTGTCTTTTAAGAAAACTTTAATTTAGTCGACTAATTAATTGACTAACTTTGAGTTAGTAGATTGTTTAGTCGACTCCATTATAAAATAGAAATATTTTGTTTATTTGAAATAGAGTCTTAATCGACTGCTTAATCGACTCTCTTGTGATTAGTTGATTTATCTAAGGTTTAACCGTCTCATCATATTGAAATAGAACCTTTTTATTTGCAAGAAATACATCTTTAGTCAACTAAACTATCATCCAGTTGAGTCAACATGATATAAAAAATTTATTTGCAAACAGTCTACCTTCAATTGACCTCCTAGTAGACTAACCATACTAGTTGACTGCATGTGATATCAATGATTGTATTATCGAGTTTGATGCTGAAATATCTATTTCTTGGTTGAGCCTTTTCCTAAGTAAGAGATATACCAAACATCCAAAATAAATGTTGGTCATAGTCTCTCTTTACTCTTTACTCATATGCTAAGGGATCTTATCTCCAAGACTTCTTGCCAATCATCCTCAATCTATAGGGACTTTTCTTGTATTAACCATTCAATGACTTATTATGACTTTTCATGTATAGATATCCAGTCAGCCTCAACTTACAAAGATTTCTTATTTTCTAAGGGGCTTCACTTCTATGTCCTCATTTGGCAATACGTGTTGGACTTCTCTTTTACTAAATTTTGTATCGATCCCTTTCTTTTCTACCAAATGTCGAGTCAACCTAAATCCACTAAAACTTTATTCATTACACCTTCATGTTAATGACAAGTAATTTGAAGTTGCATGGTTGACACACTTTATTAGTAATAACAATAACCTAATTTAAATCCTTTGTAAAATACATCAAAATATATGGTCAAACTCAACTACTTGGGCATTATTGCATAAATAATTTGAGAGTGTGATGTGGAAGTTAAGATCATTAGATGGGGAGGGGTGGATAGCAAACCTACAAACAAATCATCTAATTTCTCTTGCTATGTATTTTGTGAGGACACATACGTTAGCATAATATAGTTACAAACAAACAAATGCAAGCATACCAAAGTAACACTTCGATTTGCCTGATTTACAATTCCTTGGTTGCTACATCCAAGGTCTATGTCCACTATCTTTCTTCTCTTTAGTAAAAGGCTAGAGATGGAGGAACCTCTTAGTATACTTAGCAAGTATACAATGTAAAGAATAAGACAATGGAGGCATTAGAGGAAAGGAATACAAAATATATTTGAGTATGATGTATTTGCCTTTGAGCTTTTAGTCTCTATCTCGATCTGATTTACTTGCTGACATATCATTGTTCCAGTTGGCCGGATGCTCTTTCGGTCGCCCGAAAGCCCTATCGATTGCCCGGAAGCCCTTCCAGTCACTCTATGTTTTGAGTTAGTTAGTCGGCCTCATCCACTACTTGGTCACCTCTTATCCATTATCATTGATCGATGTGATAGCCTTTCGATCAGTTAGTTATATTCAAGTCGCTTGAATCCTTGGTCAAACAAATCCTTAACTGTCTCATATGAATCTGTACTCCACGTGTATTCTAATAGCCCGTATCCAGTTCTGGTAGCTTGGAGCTCTCTAATAGGTTGACTTCAAACTTGTTCAAAGAGATCCTTTTTGGTTTCCCAGAGTTCTCCTTAGACTTAAGCCTTTGATTGTGCTTAAACAAAATTCAGCTGCCTAGATTCATGTGAGAGTGCATCATAATTCCTAATGAATCGATCTAACTCTATCTACTAGTTTTATTGGTGAGCATGATCATAGGGTAACTCGAGTGTGGTCTAAATATAAGTCCTCGTGCATAGTACGATACATAACCTAAGTTTTTTAAGTATCGATCCCTAAGCCTAGTCAAGTCATTATCTAACTGCGTTCCTTGTGTTCCTAGCGATAGACACTTACTTGCTACACACTTGGTTCCTCCCTCTCAATATACTCAAGGTCTCAAAGGCGTGTTCGATATCAAGGGAAACACAATATTTATTTTCCTAATAATCTAACTCGGTCTCAAAGAGATAAATTGTTGGATTCTACTCACGATAACTATTTTTTTATATTCCTTATTTATCATTTTTTTTAGTACTTTAAATGTAGCACTAATACATATATAAAGGATGAAAATATAAGTATATTTTGATTTTTCTAAGAGAGCTTAAATGATTCGAGTATTATCTACTAACCAAGATGTAATTTGAAAAGTCACCATGGGTATACAAGTACCGACTATTGGTGCAGAAAGCACCAGACGATTGAACTAAGTTTTGATTATGGCAAAGGGTTCAAAGTTAAATTGTCTTATGATCTAATAAGTGTAACTGAGTATGTCGGAAAGTTCTAGCTGCGGTTAGGCAACGAAGTCTTGGTCCGGGGGATTGGGCAAAATCTTGCCGGGTCGGCGATGTTGGGCGAAATCAAACGGTGTGCTAATTTCTTCAGGGGAGCTATATCGTGCCGGAGTCTTCCCTCTTCACCTTTCTTGGACAAGTACTTCTCCCGAAAACTCCCAGTGGTGTTCTTCTTGGTCCATATGCTTAAGCGGCTTATGAAAAGAGCTTAGTGGAGGGAAGCCGGTGAGTGAGGCGCACGCACCAAACAAATCAGACCTTCCTCCCTAGGCACTCTCTCCCTCTGGTGAGCCATTGTAGATGCAACGAGATTGGGTGGCAGCAGAGTACCATCAGTGGCTCCTTGTTGTTGTTGTTACAGCACCCTTTGGACTCGGGTGTTGATGAGTAGATCTAGGTCCTCTTGTGTCAAAGTAATGATAGTAAGTTTTCCAGCTTCCTCCATCTCCAATTCTTAGATTCACGTGAAAATTCCCACAGATGACACCAAATTTGATCCTATCTAAGATGACGCGCTGGATACGATGGATGAATGATTGACTATCAAAAGACCTTACTCTCCAAAAGAAACTTTGTCACGCCCCCGAGGAGTCTCTGTCCGAAGAAATTTCGGCAACATCACCCCTGTACGGCGGACAATATGAAACTTTCTACATATCACATATACATCAGCCACAGGCGGCTGGAATGATAACAAAAAATAAAAAAACAAACACCACGCAGTTTATAAAGATATTCAGCCTCTGGCTGTCACAACCACGCAGTTAATAGTAGTAATCAATAACAATAGGACTCTGACTCAAAATCCACCCTACTCCACTACACTCGTAAAGCTCAAATCCAACGAACTCACCTCTTCTGCCGTCCAGGCAGGTACGTAGTAGAATGAAATCCAATACCATATCAAAAATCCATAAAAAGGTGTCAATCCATACAATATCTATAGGAAAAATCCAAAGACAATACTAAAACAAAGTCTGATATAGAAAAAGGCCAAAATAAAACCAATAACGAACTAGTAGAGAACTAGCTCTACGTGCATATGGGGGGCCAGCGACTGGAACTGACAGCCTCAACCCGAAAATATCAACAATGGAGGCGGGTGAGTCCAACACTCAGCAAGTACAACTGATATGCATAATAAAATAAATAATGATAACATTAATCATACAGTCTCCCGAATACGAGAAGGAATAAATGCAATTGAAACGAAATCGGAGATAACTGTACTAACCGGATCAAGGTACAAAGGTAACAAGTCGTCAGATCGAAATCATAATCCAGTATGCATGTCAATCAAATGCATCCATACAAATGCATATAAGTAGCAATCACAACAATAAAATGCAATAAATGATATGGTGACCGTGCACTCGGACATCACCGCTCCTGACAGTGATTGAGTGGACGGAATGCTTTGTCCTATCCTCTGGCCCCAAATCATAAATGGGGAGCTCAATGCTCTCATCTCCGATACACAACGACGGGAGGAAATCCCCGACGTGAGTCTCCCGACCAACGGAGCCAAACAGAGTCCACCATCTGCCGGCCTACGCTGCTACCCTAAATGCCAACGGAGCCAAACAGAACGAACCGATGCCGGCTACCACGCCGAGTCCTCGGACCAACGGAGCTAAACAAAGCCACACACCAACCAGATATACAACTAATCCATGGGTGGTGTGTGTAGTAACTGGCGATGGGCTCAACCAAAGTGAAGCCGACAATCGCACAAAGATGCAAACATGATGCATGATACTAAGCATGGCAATCTCATGAATAGCATAGCAAGATCCATACATAAATAAAAGGTGTACCACAAATCAATGTATCAGATGGAAGGTACACAAACAGATAGGGTATCATATAAACCCTAGGTCCTGAACATGATGTATCACATGGTTGGGTCACTACCGAAAGCATGTATGGTCAGGTCAATAATAACATGCAGTGCATAATAAATAAACAAACAACATGTAACAGATCATGTAGTGACCAACCGAATCAAAAGGATAACACAATCATTGCTATATGTTAAACACTTTATTATGCATATCAAAAGACATAAGTCAAAGTATCCGCCTCCAATCGAAATGGTCCAACTCGGGCGTCGAGATGCTCGTCTCGAATCAAAGTCCTGTGATATCACACATACATTTTTATTTAGCTACAAATTAAACGAATAGCTAAACAAAAATCCTTAAGAACAATTTAGGGGAAAAACCCTAAACCATAAGTCTCGACTCCTAATTTAAATCCAACGTTTAACTAGGGTTAATTACCTTTAACCCTAATGATAACATTAGATTAAAAATCTAAAGCTAATCCAATCTACCAATATAAATTGATTACCTCATACCTAAATCAAATCTATTATCATAACAATCCAAACAACACACAATCCACAACAAGGTTACAATTCTCTACTCTTTACCTCAATTCACAACCGTGTTTTGTGTTGAAACTCAAGATTGTTGTTAGAACACTTCACGGCAGAGCCTTCCTTTCCCTCACAGTCGTGACCACTCTTCCATTGAAACCCTACACCTGCTGGATCAGATCAGAAGGAGAAAATCAAGTGTGCAACCAAACATTTCCAGTGCAACCAACTCACCTTGTTGGCTAGGATCTAGGGCACGACACAGAGAAGGCACCGACGGTAGGTTAGCGTCGGCAGTGGCCCTCTGCTCAGTATCTCCACTGTTAGGGCAACAAGGAGTCGGCTGTGGCTCTAGTCGCCGGCGGCAGAGGAGTAGAAGGAAGGAGATCTCGGTTATGTGGCTCGGGCTCGAGGGCAAAGGAAGGGTGGCCGGCACTCTCCTCGTTGGCGGCAGAGGATAAGCAGCAGGGGAAAAGGATCGGCTCAGCCGATTAGGACACGGTTGGGGTCGGCGAGGAAGACGCGAGGAGAGAAAAGGAAGTAGGACTCTCGGCGTCGGCACCTAGGGCAGAAGCGATTCTGTTCGTGCGGCGTCGCCGGAGGAAGAAGAAGAAGAAGAGGGCTTCGATGTGCAGCTCAGGAAGAAGAAACCGTCGGCCGGTGGTTAGGGCAGTGAGAGGTTGCGGCGGCGTCGGGGAGAAAAGGGAAGAGGTGCGGGACTTTGGGTTTTTTTTTTTTCGGCGATGAAGAGAAGAGAATAAAGAAATAAGAAATATTTAAATAAAAAGAATTTATTAAAGGAATAATTCCTCACTTAAATCGGGTAGCCCAAACAGGCTTTTCCGAGCCCCGTTCCGGTCCCCGTTAACTCGTCCATACGAGCTCCGAAAAATTCCAGAAAAATATCCAAAAATTCCAGAAAAATCTCTTATTAATATTCGCCTATTTTCCGGTATTTTACAAACTTCTCCTTCGATCATGTGCACCAAAAGACGAGCCAACAAAACGTCAGCGCCTAGAAACTTGGGGGATCCCCTGGCGAAAGCCCTCCGACACTCAAGTTAGTCCTCATCTGAATAAGTGGATGAAGAACAATAAGAACGTATGCGCGAGAGTAAAGTTACAGATGTCGGTGAGCATCCCTTCGTCACGGAGAGGACCCCCTTTTATATACACCCTCACATAATCTCCGTAATTATGAGGTGGCAAAATATGTCAGAGTTTGTTAAGCAATTCACCATAATCGTTTAAGGAATATTTCTTTTACCTACATGTATACCCCTTTTGTCATTTATAGCTTCTGTTATTGTTGAAGTTGCTAAAGGAGTATGCTGTTATTATTGGTCTGCTGATGGGAGACACGATGGTCCTTGAAGAAGTTTCTAGAAGAATATTCTCTGACACAAAGTTGTTATAATGACAAGTGGTCAGAATATTGTCTACTGAGCATAATTTAGTTAGTCCTTAAGTCAGTCACCCTATTGGGATGATGCTATTAGCTGAATATAATCCGGTCGATCCTTAAGCCGACCACCCTGTTGAGATGATGTTGTTGGCTAAATATAATCTGGTGGATCCTTAAGTAGGTCGTCCTGTTAGGATGATGTTGTTGGCTTAATATAATCTGACTGGTCCTTAATCTGGCCTCCCTGTTAGGATAATGTTATTGATTAAATATAATTCAGTCGGTCCTTAAGTCAACTGCTTTGATTGAGCTATTCAGTTGTATTCTGTATATTCCACTACTATGCACCATATTAAGCTGCTCAATCATGTTCTATGCAGCATTAAGATATTCGCTGGAGAATGGTAAACTGTATCATGCTCTTGGGAAATCCCTTTGATAATGTAAGTTGTACTGGAATTCCGTTCGGGTGGTAATATGAATGTAAGTGTCATAGGTCCGATCGTCCTTTTACCTGACCGAGCGTATGATAAATTGCCTAGAGAAGCCCCGCTTCGTTTTGAGAGACTTGATCCATATACTAGGTTGGGTTGTATTTGTCTTGCCCAGCTTTTCGTACCACCGGGATATATAAATTTGCCTGACTTTATGACCGGATGAGTTTACCTTTCTACTGTCCCCCATCAGTTAGTCTATTGTGGATTGAGTCAATAGTTTCGGTCGGCCCTTAAGGCTAACCGGTCTCAATCATGGCCGCCTTAAAATATGACCGGCCTTGAGACACCAAACTCTCTAGTTCACACGGCTTGAAAAATAACCGTCTCCCTCTGCTTGGATTATAACTCTATCTGGTTGAATCTAAGAACCTTAGCACTGGATGATTAATCAAAGTCAAATGGAAACATATTACTCTCGCTCGAGTATAACTGTCATATCATATTGATTTTGACTGTCCCGTCATCTTGACTTTCATTATCATATCACCTTTCGAGTATATTTATTACCATCTGTATTAATATTATTTAATACGGTTGAATCCCTTAATTATTTATGCATTAAAAAAAATTATTTAATGTAATTTTTTTTATTGTCGTTCACTGTTTCATGTTGAAACAGTTAGTATTATTAATTTTTCGTCTTCAGTTTCAACGTGAAAACAAACATTGAAACAGTGTCTTTTTTAAAAAAAAAATATGAAAGACTGTTTCACGTTGAAACAGTTGGGGTTTGATCGTGAAATACTTGAAGGTCGTTTAACAAAATAACAGAAGTTAATAGGAAAAAAATAATTTCAATCGATTAAAAATAAATTTAGTCAATTGATAATTAATATAGTCGTGTCTGTTAGACGGTTAATTGATTGAATTTTAATTATTTTTTTAAAAATTTAATTTGATAATTAATTATTTGATTAAAATAATCGATTGAACTATTATAATTTTATCTAAAATTAAATTAAACAATTATAATTTTTTTTCCGACGATTAAAAAATTATATTATACTAGAAAATTTTAATCTAGTATATAAATAACAAATTGACGAAAAATTTAAACTATATTACTGATCCGGTGGTAAGGACGGGGGACCCTCGTCGGTGGGAGGTCAACGACACGTGGAGGTCAATAGTCAAGAGGGTCAACCCCAAGGTTGTGCTAAGCGGGCAGAGGTCGTGCCGAGCAGAGTGGTGGACCGACCGAGCATTCGGCCGACCGAACATCCGGCCGACCGAACATCCGGGCAGGGGTCACCCGGACCGGACGAAAGACAACCCGACCAGGAGTCGAGTTTCCGATACTCAAGGTAAAAGAGTCTATGGGCCGGGCGAACAGGAGGCGGACAGGCCGTTCGGCCGAGCTACAGGACAATAAGGCGTAATTCCATCCGAGCACATGAGCAGGGCTTCCTCGTCCGGGCCGAGGTATGCGTATTCCCAGAGGCCATGAGCGCCGAGCGGCTGGTTCGCTCGGCCCGGGAACAGATAAGAGCACAAAGAGACAAAAAGGACAGCTGGTAACTTCATCCTCGAGACACCTGCCGCCGACAAACAGCATGGTCGGCGGCCGGAGCGGACAGAGTATCGTACGGTGGAAGTTTCCACCGTTACATCAAGGATATGCTCGGACGATTGCGGAATGACGTCAGGCATGCTTTTCTGACACAACCCTACTGAGGTATGTTTGGGGAAGCATGCACGCATCGAGAAGCGTGCCCGCACCTCCCCGGGGTCCTATATAAGGACCCCCAGACTTCGACGGAGAGAGGCGATTCTTATCACTGTAGCTACAGTAGCGTTACTTTTCTCCTCTTCTTCTTCACTGCCTGACTTGAGCGTCGGAGGGTCGTCACCGGGAAACCCCTCCCGGCTCGGCTTCTTTGCATGTTCGCCGGGCATCCACATCACCAGTCGAAGACAGCGGAGAGTGCCACATCCCCAGTGTCCATCGACTCAGCGCTCGGACAGGATCAAATTGGCGCCGTCTGTGGGAACATTCCTGAATCCGAGCAGAGACGATGGAAGAAGTTGGACGCCAACTCATGGTGACACTCTCCCCCGAAGAACTAGACACGCTCATCCAAGCGCGGGCAGCCAAGATAGTCGAGCAACAGCAAAAGGCTCAAGTCGATCGGATAGCGCAACAGGCAACGTCGACATCAGGTGGTCGGGCGGCACCAGACGATCGGCCAGAGCAACTCTCAATATGGGGCCAGAACAAAGGGTCGACCGACACTCAGGTGGAAGCCCCGCCCGCCCCGATACCGTTCCATCGGGCTTTATTCCAAACACCCTTGGAAGTCGCGTAAGCCAACCTCGACCGGGGCTCTTCGTCCGATGAGGCGCCCCTCCGCGACGCAAGGAAGGGCAAGGCGCCTCGGACAGACTCGTCCCCCGAGCGGATCAATAGGCAATTCTCTGAGGCTATCTTGCGCGATCTGCAGCCAAGGCATTATGCGCCCCCGACGATCGGGAAATACAACGGGACCACTGACCCGGATGATCATCTGGGTAAGTTCGACAACACAACCACTTTGCATTAATATACAGATGGTGTGAAGTGCCGGGTGTTCCTCACCACCCTCTCGGGATCGGCCAACGATGGTTCCGGAGGTTGCCGGACGGATCGATCACGAGCTTCAAAGAGTTCCGCACGACCTTCCTCCATCACTTCGCGAGCAGCAGACGCTACTAGAAGACCAACGTCAGTCTGTTCACCATCAAACAAGGCTCGAAAGAGTCGCTCCAAGCCTACATCCAGCGTTTTAACCAGGTGGCCATGGATATCCCGACGGTCACTTCAGAAACTATGATGAACGCATTCACGCAGGGGCTCGTGGACGGTCGCTCATCAGAAAGCCGCCTCGTAGTTACGACCACATGTTGAACATGGCCAACGAGTACATCAATGTGGAGGAAGCTCAGATGACGAGGAAAAAGGAAGCACCATTCGAGCCACTAGCTCATGCCGAGCGAAAGCCGCCTTCCAATTATCAACCACCGAGAGGACCCCACGCAGAGGTAGCCTGTCCTCATCAGCAAGCAAGGCCGCATGTCGTCCAACAAGTAGCGACCGATCGGCCTAAACCCAGGGGGAAGGTATGGACTCCTATGTTTTATTCACTGCATCAGTCAGCAACCCACAACACGCGCGATTGTCGGAGCCTCCCCCCAATCGCTCATCCTACGCCAAGGAACTATCGCCGCCGATCGCCTTCGCCGGACCGGCGACATCAACACCAGAGCCCTGGTCGGCGTGTAGAAAGAAAATCCCCCGAGCGACAACATCATCAGCAGCCCAGGACTCAACCTCGGGCATCATGCGAGCATCCCAGGCCATCCGGTCGGGAGGAAGAGAATATAAGCAATGTGTCTCGAGGAGAAATCAACATCATAGCCGGAGGGCCGACCGGAGGCGACTCCAACAGGGCACGGAAGGTGCATGCAAGGCAGCTCACGATCCATGCAGTTGGCTGCAGTCAGGAGTGGGCGAACGAGCCCGAGATCAGCTTTGAGCCTAGGGACCTCGAGGGAGTCGAAGTCCCGCATGATGACGCCCTCATCATCCGAGCGGTAATAGCTAACTACACTATTTACCGCATCTTTATTGATATAGGCAGCTCGATCAACATAATCTTCCAGAAGGCCTTCGACCAATTGCAAATCGACAGAGTCGTGTTTCTGCCGATGACAACCCCCCTCTATGGGTTCACCGGTAATGAAGTTGTGCCAGTCGGACAGGTCCGGCTGGCTATTTCGCTGGGAGAGGAGCCGCTCAGAAGAACGTGGACTGCTAACTTCATCGTAGTCAACGCTCCCTCTGCGTACAATGTGATCTTGGGGCGACCGGCTCTCAACGAGTTCTGAACGGCCGTCTCCACCTTCTGCCAAAAAATCAAATTCCCAGTAGAAGACCAAGTTGAAGAAGTCTGAGGGGATCAACTGGCAGCCCGGCGATGCTACGTAGAGATGGTCTGAGTCGAGGCTAAATCCGCTCGGAAAGTGCCACGAGTCGAGGTAAACGCTATAACCGAAAAGCCACCTTCTCTAGTTTATGAAGAAAAGGAGGAGGTACAGATCCACCCTACCCAACCGGAGGCCACGACTTTCATAGCATCCGACCTGGAGACAGGCCAGAAGGAGGAGCTGATGGGATGTCTCCAGCGAAACTGCGACGTCTTCACTTGGTCAACTCATGAACTGCCGGGGGTCTCGCCGAGCGTAGCACAACATGAACTTCACGTCCGATCAAACGCTCGGCCGGTGAAGCAGAGGAAGAGGGACTTCAGCGCTGAACAAAATGTCATCATCCGAGCTGAAGTTGAGAAACTGCTAGAGGCCGGCCACATACGGGAGGTGCAATTCCCGAGCTGGCTCACCAATGTGGTGCTGGTCTCCAAGCCAAGCAACAAATGGAGAGTCTACATTGACTTCCGAGATTTAAACAAGGCATGCCCAAAGGATTTTTACCCTCTGCTCCGTATCGATCAGCTGGTAGACTACCTTGGGGTGCGAGCTGATATGCATGCTTGATGCATATCAGGTCTACCACCAAGTGCCGCTCGGTCGGGAGGATCAGGACAAAGTGAGATTCGTTACTGCGGACGAAACCTACTGCTACAACGTGATGCCGTTCGGACTCAAGAGCGCTGGGGCTACCTACCAATGACTGATGAACAAAGTATTCCGGGAGCAGATCGGGCGCAACCTGGAAGTCTACGTGGCTGATATACTAATCAAGTCACTCCGAGCGGCCGATCTTTGTACAGACATAGAGGAAACCTTCCGAACACTGAGGAGGTACGGAGTCAAGCTGAACCCCCAAAAATGTCTGTTCGGGGCAAAAGGCGAGCGCTTCTTGGGAAATATCGTGACCAAGCGGGGCATAGAGGCGAACCCTAACAAGGTGAAAGCACTGCAAGACATGTCGCCTCCCAGGAATCTGAGGGAAGTGCAACGCCTCACCGGCCGGATAACGACATTGTCAAGATTCATCTCTAAGACAGCCGATCGGAGCTTGCCATTTTTCAAGATCTTGCGCCGAGCCACCAAGTTCCAGTGGGATCAGGAGTGCGACCGGGCGTTCGAAGAGCTAAAAGCCTATCTCAACTCACTACCTGTACTGGCTAAACTAAACGTGGGTGAGCCGCTCCTCATATACCTGTCATCAACCGAGCATGCTGTCGGCTCGACACTGGTAAAGGCAGGCGGAGAGGAGCAGCCAGTGTATTTCTTGAGTCACATCTTAAAAGATGCTGAGTCCCGCTATACTGGTCTCGAGAAGCTCGCGTTCACCCTAGTCCTGGTCGCACGGAGGCTCCGTCCTTATTTCTTGGTACATACTATCATCGTTATGACAAACAACCCACTAGGAAGAGTACTCCTAAACCCTGAGGCGTCCGGGCGGCTCATTAAGTGGACGACGGAGCTCAGCAAATTCGACATCCAGTATTAACCCCTCTCGGCGATCAAGGCGCAGTCCTTGGCAGACTTTGTAACTGAGGTACATAATCCCGAGCCCGAAGCTTTGTGGAAAGTATTTGTGGATGGATCGTCCACTCGGCTCGGGAGCGGAATAGGTATTTTACTACTTTCCCCTCAAGAAGAGCGGATGCACCTATCCGTCCGTCTGGATTATCGGGCAACAAATAACGAGACGAAATATGAGGCCCTCATAGCCGGCCTTCAGGCCGCGCGGCATGTGGGAGCCCATCAGGTGATACTGTACTCTGACTCCCAGTTGGCCGCTCAACAACTCTAGGGGTCCTTCGAGATAAACAACGCAAGGCTCCGGCTCTACGCAGAGGCTTTGAAAAGCTCAGAAATAACTTCACCAAGGTTGTCATACAAAAGATCCCCCGAGCCGAGAACCAGTCAGCGGATGAATTAGCCAAGCTCGCTAGCTCAATATCATCGATCGTCATCCAACAGCCAATTGAGCAGGTGTCCTTGGTGGCACACATCGACCGGATGGAAGGCCTCACATTCCCGAGCGATTGGAGAATAGCTATAATAGAATTTTTGCATTCAGAGGCCACGCCGTCCGATCGGGAGGAAGCCCTGCTACTGAGGAGGAAAGTCGGTCGGTTCACACTCATTGGAGACCAACTTTACAAAAAGGTGTTCTCCCGCCCGCTACTGAAGTGTGTCAGCTCAGAAGACGTAGAATATATTCTCCAGGAAGTACATCAAGGATCCTGCGGAGGCCATCTGGGCGGGCAATCGTTGGCTAGGAAGATCCTGCTGGCCGGACACTTTTGGCCAACTCTACAGGAAGACGCCGCTCGGACCGTCGCTACCTGCCTTTCCTGTCAGAAGTTCCACAGCTTCTCCCATAGACCAACGGAGATGATGAAGGCATCTACTGTGTCCTGCCCGTTCGACTAGTGGGGTATGGATATAGTGGGGCCTTTCCCTATGACGACCGGGCAATGGAAGTTTTTATTAGTGACGGTCGACTATTTCTCCAAGTGGGTCGAAACCGAACCACTGGCCAAGATAACCGAGCAGATGGTCAAGAAGTTCATCTGGCAGAATATAATCTATCGGTTTGGCATTGCTCGTTGGATCATTTTGGATAACGGGCGACAGTTCGTCGGTCAACAGCTCGAAGAATGGTGCAAAAGGTACGACATCGAACAACATTTCACTTCCGTGGCGTATCCTTAAAGCAATGGCCAAGCCGAAGTAGCCAACCGGAAGATCCTGCGAATGCTTCGTGTTCGGCTCGATCACATGGGAGGAAGCTGGGTGAACGAGCTGCCCTGCGTGCTATGGGCCATTCGCACAACCCCAAAGGAGGGAACGGGGGTAACACCATTCCACTTGGTATATGGGGGCGAAGCGGTCATCCCTGTCAAGATCGGAGTCGAATCCAATCAAATCCAGAACTACGATGGGGGCAATGGCGAGCGGAGACAGCTGGAGTTGGACCTAGTTGACGAAGCACGATCTAAAGCAGTCGTCCGGCTGATGGCGTACCGGCAAAGAATGAAGCAGAATTACAACAGACGTGTAATTCCCAGAGCATTCCAGGTCGGCGACCTAGTATGGAAGAAAGTGAAGCCGGTCGGCGATGTGAGTAAGATGACAGCTCCCTGGGCGGGGCCCTTCAGAGTCGTCGAGAAGCTCCGATCGGGTGCATACTACTTGGAAGATGAGGATGGACGGTAGCTAGATCGACCATGGAGCGCAAACCACCTCCAGCCATACCGTGCTAGATGAAAGGTGCACTAGTGTAATTCAGTCCATGTATGTTCCGTTCGTCTTTATCCTTTGGCTGCAGGATTAAAGATAAGAAAAATTGCGAAAAGTCTGAGGGTTATTCACCGAACGGCAAACTACATTAAGACCGTCGAGCGACAACGTTAAACTCTAGAGTCGAATCGGTGACTATAAACCCCCCAGCTTGAAGACCGTCGAGCGGCGACGTTAAACTCTAGAGTCGGACCGGCGATTATAAATCCCGCGGTCGGAAGACCGTCGAGCGGCGACGTTAAACTCTAGAGTCGGACTGGCGACTATAAACCCCCCGGCTTGAAGACCGTCAAGCGGCGACGTTAAACTCTAGAGTCGGGCCGGCGACTATAAACCCCCCGGCTTGAAGACTGTCGAGCGGCGAGGTTAAACTCTAGAGTCGGATTGGCGACTATAAACCCCCCGGTCGGAAGACCGTCGAGCGACGACGTTAAACTCTAGAGTCGAACTGACGACTATAAATCCCCCGGTCGGAAGACCGTCAAGCGGCGACGTTAAACTCTAGAGTCGAACCAGCGACTATAAACCCCTCGACCCGAAGACCGTCGAGCGGCGACGTTAAACTCTAGAGTCGAACCGGCGACTATAAACCCCCCCCCATCGGAAGATCATCGAACGGCGACGTTAAACTCTAGAGTCGAACCGGCGACTATAAACCCCCCGGCCTGAAGACCGTCGAGCGGCGACGTTAAACTCTAGAGTCAGACCGGCGACTATAAACCCCCCGGCTTGAAGACCGTCGAATGGGGACGTTAAACTCTAGAGTCGGACCGGCGACTATAAACCCCCCGGTCGAAAGACCATCGAGCGGCGACGTTAAACTCTAGAGTCGAACCGGCGACTATAAACCCCCCGGTCTGAAGACCGTCAAGAGCCGACGTTAAACTCTAGAGTCGAACCGGCGACTATAAACCCCCCGGCCCGAAGACCATCGAGCGGCGACATTAAACTCTAGAGTCGAACCGGCGACTATAAACCCCCCGTCCTGAAGACCATCGAGCGGCGACGTTAAACTCTAGAGTCGAACGGGCGACTATAAACCCCCCGACCTGAAGACCGTCGAGCGGCGACGTTAAACTCTAGAATCGAACGGGCGACTATAAACCCCTCGGTCGGAAGACCGTCGAGCGGTGACGTTAAACTCTAGAGTCAAACCGGCGACTATAAATCCCCCGACCCGAAGACCGTCGAGCGACGACGTTAAACTCTAGAGTCGAACCGGCGAATATAAACCCGCCGGCCCAAAAACCGTCGAGCGACGACGTTAAACTCTAGAGTCGAACCGACAACTATAAACCCCCCGGTCGGAAGACCATCGAGCGGCGACGTTAAACTCTAGAGTCGAATCGGCGACTATAAACCCCCCGACCTGAAGACCGTCGAGCGGCGACGTTAAACTCTAAAGTCAGACTGGCGACTATAAACCCCCCGGCTCAAAGACCGTCGAGCGGCGACGTTAAACTCTAGAGTCAAACCGGCTACTATAAACCCCCCGGTCGGAAGACCGTCGAGCGGCGACATTAAACTCTAGAGTCGAACCGGCGACTATAAACTCCCTAGATGGGACAGCGTCGCGCAGATAGACTGAGGCCCAGCATCTAGGGCCGATGATCAGCCAGCCTTGATCATAAGAACAGGGAGAAAACAATGGCGTGCGCTTACCAGCGCCGACTAACGAAAAACTAACAGAAGTTCCATACGAAATGATGGTTGTTTGACCGAGCGGGGCAATTGAGAAAAACACTTTTAACGAAAAACTAGCAGGAGTTCCGTGTGGAATGAAGGTCGAGCGGTGCAGTTACAAGAAACACTTCATGGAAGAGCAAAAATTGGCATTCCAAAATTACATTTATAAGTTCATCGATCGAAAGGATTACAGAAAATGCTTCATTCTAGATAATTGAAAACATGCTTCGGAATGGTGGTGAGAAGCGTCGCATGCTCCGTAGCAGGGATGACCACGGATTCGGGGAGTTGACCCTTGGACTTTAGATAGTCCGCCGTGGCGGTGATGGCCAACTCAAAGGCAATAACCATCCGGTCGCAGACCTTCTCAACAAATTCCGTCGATCGGATGTACGTTTGCCTCAAGGTGGTGACACGGCCTGGCTCCGCCTCCTGGTACTCCTTGAAGGCGGCACGGGAAGCGTCGAGAGCTTCCTGCAAGGCCTTCAAATTGTCCCTGAGAGCCACCGCCTCGACCGAACGACCCTTCTTTTCGCGGTCCAGCAAATCCGCCAACTCTTTTACCCGCTGCTCCAGGACGTGGGCCTCCATGTTCTTCGCTTCCAGATCAGCGATAGCGGTATTTTTCTGAGTGGTGGCGAATTCTATCTTGCGGTCATAAGTTTTGACCTGCTGTTCGAGCTGGGCCAGCATGTATGCTTGGTCAGCCGTCTTCTTCCGCTTGGCCTCCAGTAGGCCCTTGGTCTTCGTAAGCTCCTTCTGCAGCTCGGTATATGACGGACCTTGAGAAGAAGATGGGTCGCCCGGACTCTTTAGCCTCTTCAGGTCCTCCTCCACCATGGCCAAGCGGTTGGTGACAGTAATGTTTTCCACCCATCTCTGATGTACGCAGGAGTGTTAAAACGCCCACCGGGAAGACTACATAAAAGAGCAAAAATGAGGCTTACCCTTGTGGACTGCTGCATGTGGCTGTCAGCCAGTTTGTCGAGCAGTATCATGGCAACACGGGCCCGGACGTCCGCCCCACATCTCAGCAAGGGGCCCCTTGATAGTGATCATGTGTTCAGGAGCCGTCGGCTGATCTGACTCGGCCATAAACGCCTCAGTGGGGAGGTGTAGGGTGGCCCTAATAGTGCGGCGCCGGCCCGGAGTCGTGTGAGCGGACGTCGAGGGATCGGAGGCCGGGCTGGACATTGTGGACAGAATGCTCGAGTGGCGAACTTGGCAGGGTACAGGAGGAAGAGAGTTGACCAACACCACTTCGATGGGGTTCGCAGGCGGATCCAGTTGGGAGGGGGTCCGGTCGGAGGAGAGCGCCTCGACCGATGGTGCTTTGCCGCGGGGAGATGCGGTGCCCGTCCGCTCGGATGCTTGCACTGTAGAGGTTGCCGAACGGAGCGACATCTCAACTCGCCGTCTCTTCTGATTGAGGGGGAGTTCGTCGTCCGACTCAGATTCATCCTCCCGAACGGAAGGGCCCTTGTTGGAAGTTGCACCACCCGTCGCTTCCGCGGGCGAAGCCTGAGCGGCCGACTCCCCTGCATTTGCTTCACTCTCACCCTCGTGAGAGCCGATCGGAGCGAGGCCCAACTGCTCCATTTCCTTGGCAGCGGCCGCCTCGAGTGCCGCCGCTTTTCTCTTCAAGATCCAAAACAGCACAGACTCCATTACGATGTTCGCTGCAAGGAAAAGAGAAGAAAATCAGTTAGAACTCAAGGCAAATGCACAAGTACATTTCTTACCAAAGCTGCTCGGGAGGGGGGTCCGGCTCGGACTCAAGCCAAACATGTACATCACGCCTTTAGGAAGAAGCTTGTTGATGTCGAGCTTCAGACCGGCGAGCATATTGGCTGCCTGAAGATAATCTGGTTGGGTTTTATACCTCTTCAGTTCGGGGGAGGTGGGCGGTCCGACCTGCTATTTGGTCCGGAAAGGAAGCCGACCGGGGATACGAAGAAAAAAGTAGTTCTCTTTCCAATGTTTGTTGGAAGAGGACAGTTTATCAAAAAAGACCAAACCAGGCCGAGCCTGAAACAAATAAGTGTCCGACTCGGACTGCTTGGGATAGTAGAAATAATAGAAGACTTCCGGGCGGAGGGGAATGTTGTGTATCTTAAATAATACCACAACTCCGCATAGAAGGTGAAAAGTGTTGGGAACTAACTGGGCGAGCGGAATGCCAAAGAAGTCGCAAACTTCCACGATGATGGGGTGGAGAGGAAACCGTAGACCGGCTGTGAATTGGTCGCGGAAAAGATAAAAAGCGCCGCGCAGAGGTTTGTGCTGCCGAGCAGAAGGCGAAGGTTAAATCAATTCGAAATCGGAAGGGATGTCAAAAGCGTTAATCAGGCTCTCGGCATCACGCCGATCGAACCGCGACTCCATGGTAGTATACCATGGGCCGAGAGAAAGGTTCGCGGGCTGGGAAGAGCTAGCCATCGCCGGAACAATGGAGGAGGCAGAAATCGGGAGAAAACACAAGGGTTTGAGGGAGATGAACGGGACAGTAACCAAAAGGCGAGAACGCGACAAAGAACGCAAAGAAAACACAGAGCCGAAGAGAGAAAGGCAAAAAACCTTATAGAAAAGATGAAGATCGAAAGA